>NW_027507606.1:0-30170 GCF_052324685.1 Brachyhypopomus gauderio
TAAAAGACCACTTCTACACTATTTTACACCATTCATACCACTTTGATGATAAATCAATAGGTTCTTATGGATAACCCTAAAAAACCACTTCTACACTTTTTTGAACCACTTTGGTGCTAAATGAAGGGGTTCTTATGGATAACCCTAAAAATCACTTCTACACTATTTTACACCATTCATACCACTTTGGTGCTAAATGAATGGGTTCTTATGGATAACCCTAAAAAACCACTACTACACTATTTTACATTATTCATACCACTTTTGTGCTAACAGCATTCATACCACTTTGGTGCTAAATGAGTGAGTTCTTATGGATAACACTAAAAAAACACTTCTACACTATTTTACACCATTCATTCCACTTTGATGATAAATTAATAAGTTCTTATGGATAACCTTAAAAAACCACTTCTACACTATTTAAACCACTTTGGTGCTAAATGAATAGGTTCTTATGAATAACCCTAAAAAACCACTTCTACACTTTTTTGAACCACTTTGGTACTAAATGAATAGGTTCTTATGAATAACCCTAAAAAACCACTTCTACACTTTTTTGAACCACTTTGGTGCTAAATGGTGTAAAATAGTGTAGAAGTGGTCTTTTAGGGTTATCCATAAGAACCCATTCATTCATACCACTTTGATGATAAATCAATAGGTTCTTATGGATAACCCTAAAAAACCACTTCTACACTTTTTTTGAACCACTTTGGTGCTAAATAAATGGGTTCTCATGAAAAACCACTTCTACACTTTTTTGAACCACTTTGGTGCTAAATGAATGGGTTCTCACGAAAAACCACTTCTACACTATTCTGAACCACTTTGGTGCTAAATGAATGGGTTCTTATGGATAACCCTAAAAACCACTTTTACACTATTTTACACCATTCATACCACTTTGATGATAAATGAATGGGTTCTTATGGTTAACCCTAAAAAACCACTTCTACACTATTTAAACCACTTTGGTGCTAAATGAATAGGTTCTTATGAATAACCCTAAAAAACCACTTCTACACTTTTTTGAACCACTTTGGTGCTAAATGAATAGGTTCTTATGAATAACCCTAAAAAACCACTTCTACACTTTTTTGAACCACTTTGGTGCTAAATGAATGGGTTCTCACGAAAAACCACTTCTACACTTTTTTGAACCACTTTGGTGCTAAATGAATGGGTTCTCACGAAAAACCACTTCTACACTATTCTGAACCACTTTGGTGCTAAATGAATGGGTTCTTATGGATAACCCTAAAAACCACTTCTACACTATTTTACACCATTCATACCACTTTGATGATAAATGAATGGGTTCTTATGGTTAACCCTAAAAAACCACTTCTACACTATTCTGAATCACTTTGGTGCTAAATGAATGGGTTCTTATGGATAACCCTAAAAACCACTTCTACACTATTTTACACCATTCATACCACTTTGATGATAAATGAATGGGTTCTTATGGTTAACCCTAAAAAACCACTTCTACACTATTTAAACCACTTTGGTGCTAAATGAATAGGTTCTTATGAATAACCCTAAAAAACCACTTCTACACTTTTTTGAACCACTTTGGTGCTAAATGAATGGGTTCTCACGAAAAACCACTTCTACACTATTCTGAACCACTTTGGTGCTAAATGAATGGGTTCTTATGGATAACCCTAAAAACCACTTCTACACTATTTTACACCATTCATACCACTTTGATGATAAATGAATGGGTTCTTATGGTTAACCCTAAAAAACCACTTCTACACTTTTTTGAACCACTTTGGTGCTAAATGAATGGGTTCTTATGGATAACCCTAAAAAACCACTACTACACTATTTTACATTATTCATACCACTTTTGTGCTAACAGCATTCATACCACTTTGGTGCTAAATGAGTGAGTTCTTATGGATAACACTAAAAAAACACTTCTACACTATTTTACACCATTCATTCCACTTTGATGATAAATTAATAAGTTCTTATGGATAACCTTAAAAAACCACTTCTACACTATTTAAACCACTTTGGTGCTAAATGAATACGTTCTTATGAATAACCCTAAAAAACCACTTCTACACTTTTTTGAACCACTTTGGTGCTAAATGAATGGGTTCTTATGGATAACCCTAAAAGACCACTTCTACACTATTTTACACCATTCATACCACTTTGATGATAAATGAATGGGTTCTTATGGTTAACCCTAAAAAACCACTTCTACACTATTTAAACCACTTTGGTGCTAAATGAAGGGGTTCTTATGGATAACCCTAAAAATCACTTCTACACTATTTTACACCATTCATACCACTTTGGTGCTAAATGAATGGGTTCTTATGGATTACCCTAAAAAACCACTACTACACTATTTTACATTATTCATACCACTTTTGTGCTAACAGCATTCATACCACTTTGGTGCTAAATGAGTGAGTTCTTATGGATAACACTAAAAAAACACTTCTACACTATTTTACACCATTCATTCCACTTTGATGATAAATTAATAAGTTCTTATGGATAACCTTAAAAAACCACTTCTACACTATTTAAACCACTTTGGTGCTAAATGAATAGGTTCTTATGAATAACCCTAAAAAACCACTTCTACACTTTTTTGAACCACTTTGGTACTAAATGAATAGGTTCTTATGAATAACCCTAAAAAACCACTTCTACACTTTTTTGAACCACTTTGGTGCTAAATGGTGTAAAATAGTGTAGAAGTGGTCTTTTAGGGTTATCCATAAGAACCCATTCATTCATACCACTTTGATGATAAATCAATAGGTTCTTATGGATAACCCTAAAAAACCACTTCTACACTTTTTTTGAACCACTTTGGTGCTAAATAAATGGGTTCTCATGAAAAACCACTTCTACACTTTTTTGAACCACTTTGGTGCTAAATGAATGGGTTCTCACGAAAAACCACTTCTACACTATTCTGAACCACTTTGGTGCTAAATGAATGGGTTCTTATGGATAACCCTAAAAACCACTTCTACACTATTTTACACCATTCATACCACTTTGATGATAAATGAATGGGTTCTTATGGTTAACCCTAAAAAACCACTTCTACACTATTTAAACCACTTTGGTGCTAAATGAATAGGTTCTTATGAATAACCCTAAAAAACCACTTCTACACTTTTTTGAACCACTTTGGTGCTAAATGAATGGGTTCTCACGAAAAACCACTTCTACACTTTTTTGAACCACTTTGGTGCTAAATGAATGGGTTCTCACGAAAAACCACTTCTACACTATTCTGAACCACTTTGGTGCTAAATGAATGGGTTCTTATGGATAACCCTAAAAACCACTTCTACACTATTTTACACCATTCATACCACTTTGATGATAAATGAATGGGTTCTTATGGTTAACCCTAAAAAACCACTTCTACACTATTTAAACCACTTTGGTGCTAAATGAATAGGTTCTTATGAATAACCCTAAAAAACCACTTCTACACTTTTTTGAACCACTTTGGTGCTAAATGAATAGGTTCTTATGAATAACCCTAAAAAACCACTTCTACACTTTTTTGAACCACTTTGGTGCTAAATGAATGGGTTCTTATGGATAACCCTAAAAGACCACTTCTACACTATTTTACACCATTCATACCACTTTGATGATAAATGAATGGGTTCTTATGGATAACCCTAAAAGACCACTTCTACACTATTTTACACCATTCATACCACTTTGATGATAAATCAATAGGTTCTTATGGATAACCCTAAAAAACCACTTCTACACTTTTTTTGAACCACTTTGGTGCTAAATGAATGGGTTCTCACGAAAAACCACTTCTACACTTTTTTGAACCACTTTGGTGCTAAATGAATGGGTTCTCACGAAAAACCACTTCTACACTATTCTGAACCACTTTGGTGCTAAATGAATGGGTTCTTATGGATAACCCTAAAAACCACTTCTACACTATTTTACACCATTCATACCACTTTGATGATAAATGAATGGGTTCTTATGGTTAACCCTAAAAAACCACTTCTACACTATTTAAACCACTTTGGTGCTAAATGAATAGGTTCTTATGAATAACCCTAAAAAACCACTTCTACACTTTTTTGAACCACTTTGGTGCTAAATGAATGGGTTCTCACGAAAAACCACTTCTACACTATTCTGAACCACTTTGGTGCTAAATGAATGGGTTCTTATGGATAACCCTAAAAACCACTTCTACACTATTTTACACCATTCATACCACTTTGATGATAAATGAATGGGTTCTTATGGTTAACCCTAAAAAACCACTTCTACACTATTCTGAATCACTTTGGTGCTAAATGAATGGGTTCTTATGGATAACCCTAAAAACCACTTCTACACTATTTTACACCATTCATACCACTTTGATGATAAATGAATGGGTTCTTATGGTTAACCCTAAAAAACCACTTCTACACTATTTAAACCACTTTGGTGCTAAATGAATAGGTTCTTATGAATAACCCTAAAAAACCACTTCTACACTTTTTTGAACCACTTTGGTGCTAAATGAATGGGTTCTCACGAAAAACCACTTCTACACTATTCTGAACCACTTTGGTGCTAAATGAATGGGTTCTTATGGATAACCCTAAAAACCACTTCTACACTATTTTACACCATTCATACCACTTTGATGATAAATGAATGGGTTCTTATGGTTAACCCTAAAAAACCACTTCTACACTTTTTTGAATCACTTTGGTGCTAAATGAATGGGTTCTTATGGATAACCCTAAAAGACCACTTCTACACTATTTTACACCATTCATACCACTTTGATGATAAATCAATAGGTTCTTATGGATAACCCTAAAAAACCACTTCTACACTTTTTTGAACCACTTTGGTGCTAAATGAAGGGGTTCTTATGGATAACCCTAAAAATCACTTCTACACTATTTTACACCATTCATACCACTTTGGTGCTAAATGAATGGGTTCTTATGGATAACCCTAAAAAACCACTACTACACTATTTTACATTATTCATACCACTTTTGTGCTAACAGCATTCATACCACTTTGGTGCTAAATGAGTGAGTTCTTATGGATAACACTAAAAAAAACACTTCTACACTATTTTACACCATTCATTCCACTTTGATGATAAATTAATAAGTTCTTATGGATAACCTTAAAAAACCACTTCTACACTATTTAAACCACTTTGGTGCTAAATGAATACGTTCTTATGAATAACCCTAAAAAACCACTTCTACACTTTTTTGAACCACTTTGGTGCTAAATGAATGGGTTCTTATGGATAACCCTAAAAACCACTTCTACACTATTTTACACCATTCATACCACTTTGATGATAAATGAATGGGTTCTTATGGTTAACCCTAAAAAACCACTTCTACACTATTTAAACCACTTTGGTGCTAAATGAATAGGTTCTTATGAATAACCCTAAAAAACCACTTCTACACTTTTTTGAACCACTTTGGTGCTAAATGAATGGGTTCTCACGAAAAACCACTTCTACACTATTCTGAACCACTTTGGTGCTAAATGAATGGGTTCTTATGGATAACCCTAAAAACCACTTCTACACTATTTTACACCATTCATACCACTTTGATGATAAATGAATGGGTTCTTATGGTTAACCCTAAAAAACCACTTCTACACTATTCTGAATCACTTTGGTGCTAAATGAATGGGTTCTTATGGATAACCCTAAAAACCACTTCTACACTATTTTACACCATTCATACCACTTTGATGATAAATGAATGGGTTCTTATGGTTAACCCTAAAAAACCACTTCTACACTATTTAAACCACTTTGGTGCTAAATGAATAGGTTCTTATGAATAACCCTAAAAAACCACTTCTACACTTTTTTGAACCACTTTGGTGCTAAATGAATGGGTTCTCACGAAAAACCACTTCTACACTATTCTGAACCACTTTGGTGCTAAATGAATGGGTTCTTATGGATAACCCTAAAAACCACTTCTACACTATTTTACACCATTCATACCACTTTGATGATAAATGAATGGGTTCTTATGGTTAACCCTAAAAAACCACTTCTACACTTTTTTGAATCACTTTGGTGCTAAATGAATGGGTTCTTATGGATAACCCTAAAAGACCACTTCTACACTATTTTACACCATTCATACCACTTTGATGATAAATCAATAGGTTCTTATGGATAACCCTAAAAAACCACTTCTACACTTTTTTGAACCACTTTGGTGCTAAATGAAGGGGTTCTTATGGATAACCCTAAAAATCACTTCTACACTATTTTACACCATTCATACCACTTTGGTGCTAAATGAATGGGTTCTTATGGATAACCCTAAAAAACCACTACTACACTATTTTACATTATTCATACCACTTTTGTGCTAACAGCATTCATACCACTTTGGTGCTAAATGAGTGAGTTCTTATGGATAACACTAAAAAAACACTTCTACACTATTTTACACCATTCATTCCACTTTGATGATAAATTAATAAGTTCTTATGGATAACCTTAAAAAACCACTTCTACACTATTTAAACCACTTTGGTGCTAAATGAATACGTTCTTATGAATAACCCTAAAAAACCACTTCTACACTTTTTTGAACCACTTTGGTGCTAAATGAATGGGTTCTTATGGATAACCCTAAAAGACCACTTCTACACTATTTTACACCATTCATACCACTTTGATGATAAATGAATGGGTTCTTATGGTTAACCCTAAAAAACCACTTCTACACTATTTAAACCACTTTGGTGCTAAATGAATAGGTTCTTATGAATAACCCTAAAAGACCACTTCTACACTATTTTACACCATTCATACCACTTTGATGATAAATCAATAGGTTCTTATGGATAACCCTAAAAAACCACTTCTACACTTTTTTGAACCACTTTGGTGCTAAATGAATGGGTTCTTATGGATAACCCTAAAAGACCACTTCTACACTATTTTACACCATTCATACCACTTTGATGATAAATCAATAGGTTCTTATGGATAACCCTAAAAAACCACTTCTACACTTTTTTGAACCACTTTGGTGCTAAATGAAGGGGTTCTTATGGATAACCCTAAAAATCACTTCTACACTATTTTACACCATTCATACCACTTTGGTGCTAAATGAATGGGTTCTTATGGATAACCCTAAAAAACCACTACTACACTATTTTACATTATTCATACCACTTTTGTGCTAACAGCATTCATACCACTTTGGTGCTAAATGAGTGAGTTCTTATGGATAACACTAAAAAAACACTTCTACACTATTTTACACCATTCATTCCACTTTGATGATAAATTAATAAGTTCTTATGGATAACCTTAAAAAACCACTTCTACACTATTTAAACCACTTTGGTGCTAAATGAATAGGTTCTTATGAATAACCCTAAAAAACCACTTCTACACTTTTTTGAACCACTTTGGTACTAAATGAATAGGTTCTTATGAATAACCCTAAAAAACCACTTCTACACTTTTTTGAACCACTTTGGTGCTAAATGGTGTAAAATAGTGTAGAAGTGGTCTTTTAGGGTTATCCATAAGAACCCATTCATTCATACCACTTTGATGATAAATCAATAGGTTCTTATGGATAACCCTAAAAAACCACTTCTACACTTTTTTTGAACCACTTTGGTGCTAAATAAATGGGTTCTCATGAAAAACCACTTCTACACTTTTTTGAACCACTTTGGTGCTAAATGAATGGGTTCTCACGAAAAACCACTTCTACACTATTCTGAACCACTTTGGTGCTAAATGAATGGGTTCTTATGGATAACCCTAAAAACCACTTTTACACTATTTTACACCATTCATACCACTTTGATGATAAATGAATGGGTTCTTATGGTTAACCCTAAAAAACCACTTCTACACTATTTAAACCACTTTGGTGCTAAATGAATAGGTTCTTATGAATAACCCTAAAAAACCACTTCTACACTTTTTTGAACCACTTTGGTGCTAAATGAATAGGTTCTTATGAATAACCCTAAAAAACCACTTCTACACTTTTTTGAACCACTTTGGTGCTAAATGAATGGGTTTTCACGAAAAACCACTTCTACACTTTTTTGAACCACTTTGGTGCTAAATGAATGGGTTCTCACGAAAAACCACTTCTACACTATTCTGAACCACTTTGGTGCTAAATGAATAGGTTCTTATGAATAACCCTAAAAGACCACTTCTACACTATTTTACACCATTCATACCACTTTGATGATAAATCAATAGGTTCTTATGGATAACCCTAAAAAACCACTTCTACACTTTTTTGAACCACTTTGGTGCTAAATGAAGGGGTTCTTATGGATAACCCTAAAAATCACTTCTACACTATTTTACACCATTCATACCACTTTGGTGCTAAATGAATGGGTTCTTATGGATAACCCTAAAAAACCACTACTACACTATTTTACATTATTCATACCACTTTTGTGCTAACAGCATTCATACCACTTTGGTGCTAAATGAGTGAGTTCTTATGGATAACACTAAAAAAACACTTCTACACTATTTTACACCATTCATTCCACTTTGATGATAAATTAATAAGTTCTTATGGATAACCTTAAAAAACCACTTCTACACTATTTAAACCACTTTGGTGCTAAATGAATACGTTCTTATGAATAACCCTAAAAAACCACTTCTACACTTTTTTGAACCACTTTGGTGCTAAATGAATGGGTTCTTATGGATAACCCTAAAAGACCACTTCTACACTATTTTACACCATTCATACCACTTTGATGATAAATGAATGGGTTCTTATGGTTAACCCTAAAAAACCACTTCTACACTATTTAAACCACTTTGGTGCTAAATGAATAGGTTCTTATGAATAACCCTAAAAGACCACTTCTACACTATTTTACACCATTCATACCACTTTGATGATAAATCAATAGGTTCTTATGGATAACCCTAAAAAACCACTTCTACACTTTTTTGAACCACTTTGGTGCTAAATGAATGGGTTCTTATGGATAACCCTAAAAGACCACTTCTACACTATTTTACACCATTCATACCACTTTGATGATAAATCAATAGGTTCTTATGGATAACCCTAAAAAACCACTTCTACACTTTTTTGAACCACTTTGGTGCTAAATGAAGGGGTTCTTATGGATAACCCTAAAAATCACTTCTACACTATTTTACACCATTCATACCACTTTGGTGCTAAATGAATGGGTTCTTATGGATAACCCTAAAAAACCACTACTACACTATTTTACATTATTCATACCACTTTTGTGCTAACAGCATTCATACCACTTTGGTGCTAAATGAGTGAGTTCTTATGGATAACACTAAAAAAACACTTCTACACTATTTTACACCATTCATTCCACTTTGATGATAAATTAATAAGTTCTTATGGATAACCTTAAAAAACCACTTCTACACTATTTAAACCACTTTGGTGCTAAATGAATAGGTTCTTATGAATAACCCTAAAAAACCACTTCTACACTTTTTTGAACCACTTTGGTACTAAATGAATAGGTTCTTATGAATAACCCTAAAAAACCACTTCTACACTTTTTTGAACCACTTTGGTGCTAAATGGTGTAAAATAGTGTAGAAGTGGTCTTTTAGGGTTATCCATAAGAACCCATTCATTCATACCACTTTGATGATAAATCAATAGGTTCTTATGGATAACCCTAAAAAACCACTTCTACACTTTTTTTGAACCACTTTGGTGCTAAATAAATGGGTTCTCATGAAAAACCACTTCTACACTTTTTTGAACCACTTTGGTGCTAAATGAATGGGTTCTCACGAAAAACCACTTCTACACTATTCTGAACCACTTTGGTGCTAAATGAATGGGTTCTTATGGATAACCCTAAAAACCACTTTTACACTATTTTACACCATTCATACCACTTTGATGATAAATGAATGGGTTCTTATGGTTAACCCTAAAAAACCACTTCTACACTATTTAAACCACTTTGGTGCTAAATGAATAGGTTCTTATGAATAACCCTAAAAAACCACTTCTACACTTTTTTGAACCACTTTGGTGCTAAATGAATAGGTTCTTATGAATAACCCTAAAAAACCACTTCTACACTTTTTTGAACCACTTTGGTGCTAAATGAATGGGTTCTCACGAAAAACCACTTCTACACTTTTTTGAACCACTTTGGTGCTAAATGAATGGGTTCTCACGAAAAACCACTTCTACACTATTCTGAACCACTTTGGTGCTAAATGAATGGGTTCTTATGGATAACCCTAAAAACCACTTCTACACTATTTTACACCATTCATACCACTTTGATGATAAATGAATGGGTTCTTATGGTTAACCCTAAAAAACCACTTCTACACTATTCTGAATCACTTTGGTGCTAAATGAATGGGTTCTTATGGATAACCCTAAAAACCACTTCTACACTATTTTACACCATTCATACCACTTTGATGATAAATGAATGGGTTCTTATGGTTAACCCTAAAAAACCACTTCTACACTATTTAAACCACTTTGGTGCTAAATGAATAGGTTCTTATGAATAACCCTAAAAAACCACTTCTACACTTTTTTGAACCACTTTGGTGCTAAATGAATGGGTTCTCACGAAAAACCACTTCTACACTATTCTGAACCACTTTGGTGCTAAATGAATGGGTTCTTATGGATAACCCTAAAAACCACTTCTACACTATTTTACACCATTCATACCACTTTGATGATAAATGAATGGGTTCTTATGGTTAACCCTAAAAAACCACTTCTACACTTTTTTGAACCACTTTGGTGCTAAATGAATGGGTTCTTATGGATAACCCTAAAAAACCACTACTACACTATTTTACATTATTCATACCACTTTTGTGCTAACAGCATTCATACCACTTTGGTGCTAAATGAGTGAGTTCTTATGGATAACACTAAAAAAACACTTCTACACTATTTTACACCATTCATTCCACTTTGATGATAAATTAATAAGTTCTTATGGATAACCTTAAAAAACCACTTCTACACTATTTAAACCACTTTGGTGCTAAATGAATACGTTCTTATGAATAACCCTAAAAAACCACTTCTACACTTTTTTGAACCACTTTGGTGCTAAATGAATGGGTTCTTATGGATAACCCTAAAAGACCACTTCTACACTATTTTACACCATTCATACCACTTTGATGATAAATGAATGGGTTCTTATGGTTAACCCTAAAAAACCACTTCTACACTATTTAAACCACTTTGGTGCTAAATGAAGGGGTTCTTATGGATAACCCTAAAAATCACTTCTACACTATTTTACACCATTCATACCACTTTGGTGCTAAATGAATGGGTTCTTATGGATTACCCTAAAAAACCACTACTACACTATTTTACATTATTCATACCACTTTTGTGCTAACAGCATTCATACCACTTTGGTGCTAAATGAGTGAGTTCTTATGGATAACACTAAAAAAACACTTCTACACTATTTTACACCATTCATTCCACTTTGATGATAAATTAATAAGTTCTTATGGATAACCTTAAAAAACCACTTCTACACTATTTAAACCACTTTGGTGCTAAATGAATAGGTTCTTATGAATAACCCTAAAAAACCACTTCTACACTTTTTTGAACCACTTTGGTACTAAATGAATAGGTTCTTATGAATAACCCTAAAAAACCACTTCTACACTTTTTTGAACCACTTTGGTGCTAAATGGTGTAAAATAGTGTAGAAGTGGTCTTTTAGGGTTATCCATAAGAACCCATTCATTCATACCACTTTGATGATAAATCAATAGGTTCTTATGGATAACCCTAAAAAACCACTTCTACACTTTTTTTGAACCACTTTGGTGCTAAATAAATGGGTTCTCATGAAAAACCACTTCTACACTTTTTTGAACCACTTTGGTGCTAAATGAATGGGTTCTCACGAAAAACCACTTCTACACTATTCTGAACCACTTTGGTGCTAAATGAATGGGTTCTTATGGATAACCCTAAAAACCACTTCTACACTATTTTACACCATTCATACCACTTTGATGATAAATGAATGGGTTCTTATGGTTAACCCTAAAAAACCACTTCTACACTATTTAAACCACTTTGGTGCTAAATGAATAGGTTCTTATGAATAACCCTAAAAAACCACTTCTACACTTTTTTGAACCACTTTGGTGCTAAATGAATGGGTTCTCACGAAAAACCACTTCTACACTTTTTTGAACCACTTTGGTGCTAAATGAATGGGTTCTCACGAAAAACCACTTCTACACTATTCTGAACCACTTTGGTGCTAAATGAATGGGTTCTTATGGATAACCCTAAAAACCACTTCTACACTATTTTACACCATTCATACCACTTTGATGATAAATGAATGGGTTCTTATGGTTAACCCTAAAAAACCACTTCTACACTATTTAAACCACTTTGGTGCTAAATGAATAGGTTCTTATGAATAACCCTAAAAAACCACTTCTACACTTTTTTGAACCACTTTGGTGCTAAATGAATAGGTTCTTATGAATAACCCTAAAAAACCACTTCTACACTTTTTTGAACCACTTTGGTGCTAAATGAATGGGTTCTTATGGATAACCCTAAAAGACCACTTCTACACTATTTTACACCATTCATACCACTTTGATGATAAATGAATGGGTTCTTATGGATAACCCTAAAAGACCACTTCTACACTATTTTACACCATTCATACCACTTTGATGATAAATCAATAGGTTCTTATGGATAACCCTAAAAAACCACTTCTACACTTTTTTTGAACCACTTTGGTGCTAAATGAATGGGTTCTCACGAAAAACCACTTCTACACTTTTTTGAACCACTTTGGTGCTAAATGAATGGGTTCTCACGAAAAACCACTTCTACACTATTCTGAACCACTTTGGTGCTAAATGAATGGGTTCTTATGGATAACCCTAAAAACCACTTCTACACTATTTTACACCATTCATACCACTTTGATGATAAATGAATGGGTTCTTATGGTTAACCCTAAAAAACCACTTCTACACTATTTAAACCACTTTGGTGCTAAATGAATAGGTTCTTATGAATAACCCTAAAAAACCACTTCTACACTTTTTTGAACCACTTTGGTGCTAAATGAATGGGTTCTCACGAAAAACCACTTCTACACTATTCTGAACCACTTTGGTGCTAAATGAATGGGTTCTTATGGATAACCCTAAAAACCACTTCTACACTATTTTACACCATTCATACCACTTTGATGATAAATGAATGGGTTCTTATGGTTAACCCTAAAAAACCACTTCTACACTATTCTGAATCACTTTGGTGCTAAATGAATGGGTTCTTATGGATAACCCTAAAAACCACTTCTACACTATTTTACACCATTCATACCACTTTGATGATAAATGAATGGGTTCTTATGGTTAACCCTAAAAAACCACTTCTACACTATTTAAACCACTTTGGTGCTAAATGAATAGGTTCTTATGAATAACCCTAAAAAACCACTTCTACACTTTTTTGAACCACTTTGGTGCTAAATGAATGGGTTCTCACGAAAAACCACTTCTACACTATTCTGAACCACTTTGGTGCTAAATGAATGGGTTCTTATGGATAACCCTAAAAACCACTTCTACACTATTTTACACCATTCATACCACTTTGATGATAAATGAATGGGTTCTTATGGTTAACCCTAAAAAACCACTTCTACACTTTTTTGAATCACTTTGGTGCTAAATGAATGGGTTCTTATGGATAACCCTAAAAGACCACTTCTACACTATTTTACACCATTCATACCACTTTGATGATAAATCAATAGGTTCTTATGGATAACCCTAAAAAACCACTTCTACACTTTTTTGAACCACTTTGGTGCTAAATGAAGGGGTTCTTATGGATAACCCTAAAAATCACTTCTACACTATTTTACACCATTCATACCACTTTGGTGCTAAATGAATGGGTTCTTATGGATAACCCTAAAAAACCACTACTACACTATTTTACATTATTCATACCACTTTTGTGCTAACAGCATTCATACCACTTTGGTGCTAAATGAGTGAGTTCTTATGGATAACACTAAAAAAAACACTTCTACACTATTTTACACCATTCATTCCACTTTGATGATAAATTAATAAGTTCTTATGGATAACCTTAAAAAACCACTTCTACACTATTTAAACCACTTTGGTGCTAAATGAATACGTTCTTATGAATAACCCTAAAAAACCACTTCTACACTTTTTTGAACCACTTTGGTGCTAAATGAATGGGTTCTTATGGATAACCCTAAAAACCACTTCTACACTATTTTACACCATTCATACCACTTTGATGATAAATGAATGGGTTCTTATGGTTAACCCTAAAAAACCACTTCTACACTATTTAAACCACTTTGGTGCTAAATGAATAGGTTCTTATGAATAACCCTAAAAAACCACTTCTACACTTTTTTGAACCACTTTGGTGCTAAATGAATGGGTTCTCACGAAAAACCACTTCTACACTATTCTGAACCACTTTGGTGCTAAATGAATGGGTTCTTATGGATAACCCTAAAAACCACTTCTACACTATTTTACACCATTCATACCACTTTGATGATAAATGAATGGGTTCTTATGGTTAACCCTAAAAAACCACTTCTACACTATTCTGAATCACTTTGGTGCTAAATGAATGGGTTCTTATGGATAACCCTAAAAACCACTTCTACACTATTTTACACCATTCATACCACTTTGATGATAAATGAATGGGTTCTTATGGTTAACCCTAAAAAACCACTTCTACACTATTTAAACCACTTTGGTGCTAAATGAATAGGTTCTTATGAATAACCCTAAAAAACCACTTCTACACTTTTTTGAACCACTTTGGTGCTAAATGAATGGGTTCTCACGAAAAACCACTTCTACACTATTCTGAACCACTTTGGTGCTAAATGAATGGGTTCTTATGGATAACCCTAAAAACCACTTCTACACTATTTTACACCATTCATACCACTTTGATGATAAATGAATGGGTTCTTATGGTTAACCCTAAAAAACCACTTCTACACTTTTTTGAATCACTTTGGTGCTAAATGAATGGGTTCTTATGGATAACCCTAAAAGACCACTTCTACACTATTTTACACCATTCATACCACTTTGATGATAAATCAATAGGTTCTTATGGATAACCCTAAAAAACCACTTCTACACTTTTTTGAACCACTTTGGTGCTAAATGAAGGGGTTCTTATGGATAACCCTAAAAATCACTTCTACACTATTTTACACCATTCATACCAC
Organism: Brachyhypopomus gauderio; assembly: GCF_052324685.1. Taxonomy (NCBI): domain Eukaryota; kingdom Metazoa; phylum Chordata; class Actinopteri; order Gymnotiformes; family Hypopomidae; genus Brachyhypopomus; species Brachyhypopomus gauderio. The sequence continues at coordinate 15,361 of NW_027507606.1, forward strand.
TTTGGTGCTAAATGAATGGGTTCTTATGGATAACCCTAAAAAACCACTACTACACTATTTTACATTATTCATACCACTTTTGTGCTAACAGCATTCATACCACTTTGGTGCTAAATGAGTGAGTTCTTATGGATAACACTAAAAAAACACTTCTACACTATTTTACACCATTCATTCCACTTTGATGATAAATTAATAAGTTCTTATGGATAACCTTAAAAAACCACTTCTACACTATTTAAACCACTTTGGTGCTAAATGAATACGTTCTTATGAATAACCCTAAAAAACCACTTCTACACTTTTTTGAACCACTTTGGTGCTAAATGAATGGGTTCTTATGGATAACCCTAAAAAACCACTTCTACACTATTTTACACCATTCATACCACTTTGATGATAAATGAATGGGTTCTTATGGTTAACCCTAAAAAACCACTTCTACACTATTTAAACCACTTTGGTGCTAAATGAATAGGTTCTTATGAATAACCCTAAAAGACCACTTCTACACTATTTTACACCATTCATACCACTTTGATGATAAATCAATAGGTTCTTATGGATAACCCTAAAAAACCACTTCTACACTTTTTTGAACCACTTTGGTGCTAAATGAATGGGTTCTTATGGATAACCCTAAAAGACCACTTCTACACTATTTTACACCATTCATACCAGTTTGATGATAAATCAATAGGTTCTTATGGATAACCCTAAAAAACCACTTCTACACTTTTTTGAACCACTTTGGTGCTAAATGAATAGGTTCTTATGAATAACCCTAAAAAACCACTTCTACACTTTTTTGAACCACTTTGGTGCTAAATGAATGGGTTCTTATGGATAACCCTAAAAGACCACTTCTACACTATTTTACACCATTCATACCACTTTGATGATAAATGAATGGGTTCTTATGGATAACCCTAAAAGACCACTTCTACACTATTTTACACCATTCATACCACTTTGATGATAAATCAATAGGTTCTTATGGATAACCCTAAAAAACCACTTCTACACTTTTTTTGAACCACTTTGGTGCTAAATGAATGGGTTCTCACGAAAAACCACTTCTACACTTTTTTGAACCACTTTGGTGCTAAATGAATGGGTTCTCACGAAAAACCACTTCTACACTATTCTGAACCACTTTGGTGCTAAATGAATGGGTTCTTATGGATAACCCTAAAAACCACTTCTACACTATTTTACACCATTCATACCACTTTGATGATAAATGAATGGGTTCTTATGGTTAACCCTAAAAAACCACTTCTACACTATTTAAACCACTTTGGTGCTAAATGAATAGGTTCTTATGAATAACCCTAAAAAACCACTTCTACACTTTTTTGAACCACTTTGGTGCTAAATGAATGGGTTCTCACGAAAAACCACTTCTACACTATTCTGAACCACTTTGGTGCTAAATGAATGGGTTCTTATGGATAACCCTAAAAACCACTTCTACACTATTTTACACCATTCATACCACTTTGATGATAAATGAATGGGTTCTTATGGTTAACCCTAAAAAACCACTTCTACACTATTCTGAATCACTTTGGTGCTAAATGAATGGGTTCTTATGGATAACCCTAAAAACCACTTCTACACTATTTTACACCATTCATACCACTTTGATGATAAATGAATGGGTTCTTATGGTTAACCCTAAAAAACCACTTCTACACTATTTAAACCACTTTGGTGCTAAATGAATAGGTTCTTATGAATAACCCTAAAAAACCACTTCTACACTTTTTTGAACCACTTTGGTGCTAAATGAATGGGTTCTCACGAAAAACCACTTCTACACTATTCTGAACCACTTTGGTGCTAAATGAATGGGTTCTTATGGATAACCCTAAAAACCACTTCTACACTATTTTACACCATTCATACCACTTTGATGATAAATGAATGGGTTCTTATGGTTAACCCTAAAAAACCACTTCTACACTTTTTTGAATCACTTTGGTGCTAAATGAATGGGTTCTTATGGATAACCCTAAAAGACCACTTCTACACTATTTTACACCATTCATACCACTTTGATGATAAATCAATAGGTTCTTATGGATAACCCTAAAAAACCACTTCTACACTTTTTTGAACCACTTTGGTGCTAAATGAAGGGGTTCTTATGGATAACCCTAAAAATCACTTCTACACTATTTTACACCATTCATACCACTTTGGTGCTAAATGAATGGGTTCTTATGGATAACCCTAAAAAACCACTACTACACTATTTTACATTATTCATACCACTTTTGTGCTAACAGCATTCATACCACTTTGGTGCTAAATGAGTGAGTTCTTATGGATAACACTAAAAAAAACACTTCTACACTATTTTACACCATTCATTCCACTTTGATGATAAATTAATAAGTTCTTATGGATAACCTTAAAAAACCACTTCTACACTATTTAAACCACTTTGGTGCTAAATGAATACGTTCTTATGAATAACCCTAAAAAACCACTTCTACACTTTTTTGAACCACTTTGGTGCTAAATGAATGGGTTCTTATGGATAACCCTAAAAACCACTTCTACACTATTTTACACCATTCATACCACTTTGATGATAAATGAATGGGTTCTTATGGTTAACCCTAAAAAACCACTTCTACACTATTTAAACCACTTTGGTGCTAAATGAATAGGTTCTTATGAATAACCCTAAAAAACCACTTCTACACTTTTTTGAACCACTTTGGTGCTAAATGAATGGGTTCTCACGAAAAACCACTTCTACACTATTCTGAACCACTTTGGTGCTAAATGAATGGGTTCTTATGGATAACCCTAAAAACCACTTCTACACTATTTTACACCATTCATACCACTTTGATGATAAATGAATGGGTTCTTATGGTTAACCCTAAAAAACCACTTCTACACTATTCTGAATCACTTTGGTGCTAAATGAATGGGTTCTTATGGATAACCCTAAAAACCACTTCTACACTATTTTACACCATTCATACCACTTTGATGATAAATGAATGGGTTCTTATGGTTAACCCTAAAAAACCACTTCTACACTATTTAAACCACTTTGGTGCTAAATGAATAGGTTCTTATGAATAACCCTAAAAAACCACTTCTACACTTTTTTGAACCACTTTGGTGCTAAATGAATGGGTTCTCACGAAAAACCACTTCTACACTATTCTGAACCACTTTGGTGCTAAATGAATGGGTTCTTATGGATAACCCTAAAAACCACTTCTACACTATTTTACACCATTCATACCACTTTGATGATAAATGAATGGGTTCTTATGGTTAACCCTAAAAAACCACTTCTACACTTTTTTGAATCACTTTGGTGCTAAATGAATGGGTTCTTATGGATAACCCTAAAAGACCACTTCTACACTATTTTACACCATTCATACCACTTTGATGATAAATCAATAGGTTCTTATGGATAACCCTAAAAAACCACTTCTACACTTTTTTGAACCACTTTGGTGCTAAATGAAGGGGTTCTTATGGATAACCCTAAAAATCACTTCTACACTATTTTACACCATTCATACCACTTTGGTGCTAAATGAATGGGTTCTTATGGATAACCCTAAAAAACCACTACTACACTATTTTACATTATTCATACCACTTTTGTGCTAACAGCATTCATACCACTTTGGTGCTAAATGAGTGAGTTCTTATGGATAACACTAAAAAAACACTTCTACACTATTTTACACCATTCATTCCACTTTGATGATAAATTAATAAGTTCTTATGGATAACCTTAAAAAACCACTTCTACACTATTTAAACCACTTTGGTGCTAAATGAATACGTTCTTATGAATAACCCTAAAAAACCACTTCTACACTTTTTTGAACCACTTTGGTGCTAAATGAATGGGTTCTTATGGATAACCCTAAAAAACCACTTCTACACTATTTTACACCATTCATACCACTTTGATGATAAATGAATGGGTTCTTATGGTTAACCCTAAAAAACCACTTCTACACTATTTAAACCACTTTGGTGCTAAATGAATAGGTTCTTATGAATAACCCTAAAAGACCACTTCTACACTATTTTACACCATTCATACCACTTTGATGATAAATCAATAGGTTCTTATGGATAACCCTAAAAAACCACTTCTACACTTTTTTGAACCACTTTGGTGCTAAATGAATGGGTTCTTATGGATAACCCTAAAAGACCACTTCTACACTATTTTACACCATTCATACCAGTTTGATGATAAATCAATAGGTTCTTATGGATAACCCTAAAAAACCACTTCTACACTTTTTTGAACCACTTTGGTGCTAAATGAATAGGTTCTTATGAATAACCCTAAAAAACCACTTCTACACTTTTTTGAACCACTTTGGTGCTAAATGAATGGGTTCTTATGGATAACCCTAAAAGACCACTTCTACACTATTTTACACCATTCATACCACTTTGATGATAAATGAATGGGTTCTTATGGATAACCCTAAAAGACCACTTCTACACTATTTTACACCATTCATACCACTTTGATGATAAATCAATAGGTTCTTATGGATAACCCTAAAAAACCACTTCTACACTTTTTTTGAACCACTTTGGTGCTAAATGAATGGGTTCTCACGAAAAACCACTTCTACACTTTTTTGAACCACTTTGGTGCTAAATGAATGGGTTCTCACGAAAAACCACTTCTACACTATTCTGAACCACTTTGGTGCTAAATGAATGGGTTCTTATGGATAACCCTAAAAACCACTTCTACACTATTTTACACCATTCATACCACTTTGATGATAAATGAATGGGTTCTTATGGTTAACCCTAAAAAACCACTTCTACACTATTTAAACCACTTTGGTGCTAAATGAATAGGTTCTTATGAATAACCCTAAAAAACCACTTCTACACTTTTTTGAACCACTTTGGTGCTAAATGAATGGGTTCTCACGAAAAACCACTTCTACACTATTCTGAACCACTTTGGTGCTAAATGAATGGGTTCTTATGGATAACCCTAAAAACCACTTCTACACTATTTTACACCATTCATACCACTTTGATGATAAATGAATGGGTTCTTATGGTTAACCCTAAAAAACCACTTCTACACTATTCTGAATCACTTTGGTGCTAAATGAATGGGTTCTTATGGATAACCCTAAAAACCACTTCTACACTATTTTACACCATTCATACCACTTTGATGATAAATGAATGGGTTCTTATGGTTAACCCTAAAAAACCACTTCTACACTATTTAAACCACTTTGGTGCTAAATGAATAGGTTCTTATGAATAACCCTAAAAAACCACTTCTACACTTTTTTGAACCACTTTGGTGCTAAATGAATGGGTTCTCACGAAAAACCACTTCTACACTATTCTGAACCACTTTGGTGCTAAATGAATGGGTTCTTATGGATAACCCTAAAAACCACTTCTACACTATTTTACACCATTCATACCACTTTGATGATAAATGAATGGGTTCTTATGGTTAACCCTAAAAAACCACTTCTACACTTTTTTGAATCACTTTGGTGCTAAATGAATGGGTTCTTATGGATAACCCTAAAAGACCACTTCTACACTATTTTACACCATTCATACCACTTTGATGATAAATCAATAGGTTCTTATGGATAACCCTAAAAAACCACTTCTACACTTTTTTGAACCACTTTGGTGCTAAATGAAGGGGTTCTTATGGATAACCCTAAAAATCACTTCTACACTATTTTACACCATTCATACCACTTTGGTGCTAAATGAATGGGTTCTTATGGATAACCCTAAAAAACCACTACTACACTATTTTACATTATTCATACCACTTTTGTGCTAACAGCATTCATACCACTTTGGTGCTAAATGAGTGAGTTCTTATGGATAACACTAAAAAAAACACTTCTACACTATTTTACACCATTCATTCCACTTTGATGATAAATTAATAAGTTCTTATGGATAACCTTAAAAAACCACTTCTACACTATTTAAACCACTTTGGTGCTAAATGAATACGTTCTTATGAATAACCCTAAAAAACCACTTCTACACTTTTTTGAACCACTTTGGTGCTAAATGAATGGGTTCTTATGGATAACCCTAAAAACCACTTCTACACTATTTTACACCATTCATACCACTTTGATGATAAATGAATGGGTTCTTATGGTTAACCCTAAAAAACCACTTCTACACTATTTAAACCACTTTGGTGCTAAATGAATAGGTTCTTATGAATAACCCTAAAAAACCACTTCTACACTTTTTTGAACCACTTTGGTGCTAAATGAATGGGTTCTCACGAAAAACCACTTCTACACTATTCTGAACCACTTTGGTGCTAAATGAATGGGTTCTTATGGATAACCCTAAAAACCACTTCTACACTATTTTACACCATTCATACCACTTTGATGATAAATGAATGGGTTCTTATGGTTAACCCTAAAAAACCACTTCTACACTATTCTGAATCACTTTGGTGCTAAATGAATGGGTTCTTATGGATAACCCTAAAAACCACTTCTACACTATTTTACACCATTCATACCACTTTGATGATAAATGAATGGGTTCTTATGGTTAACCCTAAAAAACCACTTCTACACTATTTAAACCACTTTGGTGCTAAATGAATAGGTTCTTATGAATAACCCTAAAAAACCACTTCTACACTTTTTTGAACCACTTTGGTGCTAAATGAATGGGTTCTCACGAAAAACCACTTCTACACTATTCTGAACCACTTTGGTGCTAAATGAATGGGTTCTTATGGATAACCCTAAAAACCACTTCTACACTATTTTACACCATTCATACCACTTTGATGATAAATGAATGGGTTCTTATGGTTAACCCTAAAAAACCACTTCTACACTTTTTTGAATCACTTTGGTGCTAAATGAATGGGTTCTTATGGATAACCCTAAAAGACCACTTCTACACTATTTTACACCATTCATACCACTTTGATGATAAATCAATAGGTTCTTATGGATAACCCTAAAAAACCACTTCTACACTTTTTTGAACCACTTTGGTGCTAAATGAAGGGGTTCTTATGGATAACCCTAAAAATCACTTCTACACTATTTTACACCATTCATACCACTTTGGTGCTAAATGAATGGGTTCTTATGGATAACCCTAAAAAACCACTACTACACTATTTTACATTATTCATACCACTTTTGTGCTAACAGCATTCATACCACTTTGGTGCTAAATGAGTGAGTTCTTATGGATAACACTAAAAAAAACACTTCTACACTATTTTACACCATTCATTCCACTTTGATGATAAATTAATAAGTTCTTATGGATAACCTTAAAAAACCACTTCTACACTATTTAAACCACTTTGGTGCTAAATGAATACGTTCTTATGAATAACCCTAAAAAACCACTTCTACACTTTTTTGAACCACTTTGGTGCTAAATGAATGGGTTCTTATGGATAACCCTAAAAACCACTTCTACACTATTTTACACCATTCATACCACTTTGATGATAAATGAATGGGTTCTTATGGTTAACCCTAAAAAACCACTTCTACACTATTTAAACCACTTTGGTGCTAAATGAATAGGTTCTTATGAATAACCCTAAAAAACCACTTCTACACTTTTTTGAACCACTTTGGTGCTAAATGAATGGGTTCTCACGAAAAACCACTTCTACACTATTCTGAACCACTTTGGTGCTAAATGAATGGGTTCTTATGGATAACCCTAAAAACCACTTCTACACTATTTTACACCATTCATACCACTTTGATGATAAATGAATGGGTTCTTATGGTTAACCCTAAAAAACCACTTCTACACTATTCTGAATCACTTTGGTGCTAAATGAATGGGTTCTTATGGATAACCCTAAAAACCACTTCTACACTATTTTACACCATTCATACCACTTTGATGATAAATGAATGGGTTCTTATGGTTAACCCTAAAAAACCACTTCTACACTATTTAAACCACTTTGGTGCTAAATGAATAGGTTCTTATGAATAACCCTAAAAAACCACTTCTACACTTTTTTGAACCACTTTGGTGCTAAATGAATGGGTTCTCACGAAAAACCACTTCTACACTATTCTGAACCACTTTGGTGCTAAATGAATGGGTTCTTATGGATAACCCTAAAAACCACTTCTACACTATTTTACACCATTCATACCACTTTGATGATAAATGAATGGGTTCTTATGGTTAACCCTAAAAAACCACTTCTACACTTTTTTGAATCACTTTGGTGCTAAATGAATGGGTTCTTATGGATAACCCTAAAAGACCACTTCTACACTATTTTACACCATTCATACCACTTTGATGATAAATCAATAGGTTCTTATGGATAACCCTAAAAAACCACTTCTACACTTTTTTGAACCACTTTGGTGCTAAATGAAGGGGTTCTTATGGATAACCCTAAAAATCACTTCTACACTATTTTACACCATTCATACCACTTTGGTGCTAAATGAATGGGTTCTTATGGATAACCCTAAAAAACCACTACTACACTATTTTACATTATTCATACCACTTTTGTGCTAACAGCATTCATACCACTTTGGTGCTAAATGAGTGAGTTCTTATGGATAACACTAAAAAAACACTTCTACACTATTTTACACCATTCATTCCACTTTGATGATAAATTAATAAGTTCTTATGGATAACCTTAAAAAACCACTTCTACACTATTTAAACCACTTTGGTGCTAAATGAATACGTTCTTATGAATAACCCTAAAAAACCACTTCTACACTTTTTTGAACCACTTTGGTGCTAAATGAATGGGTTCTTATGGATAACCCTAAAAAACCACTTCTACACTATTTTACACCATTCATACCACTTTGATGATAAATGAATGGGTTCTTATGGTTAACCCTAAAAAACCACTTCTACACTATTTAAACCACTTTGGTGCTAAATGAATAGGTTCTTATGAATAACCCTAAAAGACCACTTCTACACTATTTTACACCATTCATACCACTTTGATGATAAATCAATAGGTTCTTATGGATAACCCTAAAAAACCACTTCTACACTTTTTTGAACCACTTTGGTGCTAAATGAATGGGTTCTTATGGATAACCCTAAAAGACCACTTCTACACTATTTTACACCATTCATACCAGTTTGATGATAAATCAATAGGTTCTTATGGATAACCCTAAAAAACCACTTCTACACTTTTTTGAACCACTTTGGTGCTAAATGAATAGGTTCTTATGAATAACCCTAAAAAACCACTTCTACACTTTTTTGAACCACTTTGGTGCTAAATGAATGGGTTCTTATGGATAACCCTAAAAGACCACTTCTACACTATTTTACACCATTCATACCACTTTGATGATAAATGAATGGGTTCTTATGGATAACCCTAAAAGACCACTTCTACACTATTTTACACCATTCATACCACTTTGATGATAAATCAATAGGTTCTTATGGATAACCCTAAAAAACCACTTCTACACTTTTTTTGAACCACTTTGGTGCTAAATGAATGGGTTCTCACGAAAAACCACTTCTACACTTTTTTGAACCACTTTGGTGCTAAATGAATGGGTTCTCACGAAAAACCACTTCTACACTATTCTGAACCACTTTGGTGCTAAATGAATGGGTTCTTATGGATAACCCTAAAAACCACTTCTACACTATTTTACACCATTCATACCACTTTGATGATAAATGAATGGGTTCTTATGGTTAACCCTAAAAAACCACTTCTACACTATTTAAACCACTTTGGTGCTAAATGAATAGGTTCTTATGAATAACCCTAAAAAACCACTTCTACACTTTTTTGAACCACTTTGGTGCTAAATGAATGGGTTCTCACGAAAAACCACTTCTACACTATTCTGAACCACTTTGGTGCTAAATGAATGGGTTCTTATGGATAACCCTAAAAACCACTTCTACACTATTTTACACCATTCATACCACTTTGATGATAAATGAATGGGTTCTTATGGTTAACCCTAAAAAACCACTTCTACACTATTCTGAATCACTTTGGTGCTAAATGAATGGGTTCTTATGGATAACCCTAAAAACCACTTCTACACTATTTTACACCATTCATACCACTTTGATGATAAATGAATGGGTTCTTATGGTTAACCCTAAAAAACCACTTCTACACTATTTAAACCACTTTGGTGCTAAATGAATAGGTTCTTATGAATAACCCTAAAAAACCACTTCTACACTTTTTTGAACCACTTTGGTGCTAAATGAATGGGTTCTCACGAAAAACCACTTCTACACTATTCTGAACCACTTTGGTGCTAAATGAATGGGTTCTTATGGATAACCCTAAAAACCACTTCTACACTATTTTACACCATTCATACCACTTTGATGATAAATGAATGGGTTCTTATGGTTAACCCTAAAAAACCACTTCTACACTTTTTTGAATCACTTTGGTGCTAAATGAATGGGTTCTTATGGATAACCCTAAAAGACCACTTCTACACTATTTTACACCATTCATACCACTTTGATGATAAATCAATAGGTTCTTATGGATAACCCTAAAAAACCACTTCTACACTTTTTTGAACCACTTTGGTGCTAAATGAAGGGGTTCTTATGGATAACCCTAAAAATCACTTCTACACTATTTTACACCATTCATACCACTTTGGTGCTAAATGAATGGGTTCTTATGGATAACCCTAAAAAACCACTACTACACTATTTTACATTATTCATACCACTTTTGTGCTAACAGCATTCATACCACTTTGGTGCTAAATGAGTGAGTTCTTATGGATAACACTAAAAAAAACACTTCTACACTATTTTACACCATTCATTCCACTTTGATGATAAATTAATAAGTTCTTATGGATAACCTTAAAAAACCACTTCTACACTATTTAAACCACTTTGGTGCTAAATGAATACGTTCTTATGAATAACCCTAAAAAACCACTTCTACACTTTTTTGAACCACTTTGGTGCTAAATGAATGGGTTCTTATGGATAACCCTAAAAACCACTTCTACACTATTTTACACCATTCATACCACTTTGATGATAAATGAATGGGTTCTTATGGTTAACCCTAAAAAACCACTTCTACACTATTTAAACCACTTTGGTGCTAAATGAATAGGTTCTTATGAATAACCCTAAAAAACCACTTCTACACTTTTTTGAACCACTTTGGTGCTAAATGAATGGGTTCTCACGAAAAACCACTTCTACACTATTCTGAACCACTTTGGTGCTAAATGAATGGGTTCTTATGGATAACCCTAAAAACCACTTCTACACTATTTTACACCATTCATACCACTTTGATGATAAATGAATGGGTTCTTATGGTTAACCCTAAAAAACCACTTCTACACTATTCTGAATCACTTTGGTGCTAAATGAATGGGTTCTTATGGATAACCCTAAAAACCACTTCTACACTATTTTACACCATTCATACCACTTTGATGATAAATGAATGGGTTCTTATGGTTAACCCTAAAAAACCACTTCTACACTATTTAAACCACTTTGGTGCTAAATGAATAGGTTCTTATGAATAACCCTAAAAAACCACTTCTACACTTTTTTGAACCACTTTGGTGCTAAATGAATGGGTTCTCACGAAAAACCACTTCTACACTATTCTGAACCACTTTGGTGCTAAATGAATGGGTTCTTATGGATAACCCTAAAAACCACTTCTACACTATTTTACACCATTCATACCACTTTGATGATAAATGAATGGGTTCTTATGGTTAACCCTAAAAAACCACTTCTACACTTTTTTGAATCACTTTGGTGCTAAATGAATGGGTTCTTATGGATAACCCTAAAAGACCACTTCTACACTATTTTACACCATTCATACCACTTTGATGATAAATCAATAGGTTCTTATGGATAACCCTAAAAAACCACTTCTACACTTTTTTGAACCACTTTGGTGCTAAATGAAGGGGTTCTTATGGATAACCCTAAAAATCACTTCTACACTATTTTACACCATTCATACCACTTTGGTGCTAAATGAATGGGTTCTTATGGATAACCCTAAAAAACCACTACTACACTATTTTACATTATTCATACCACTTTTGTGCTAACAGCATTCATACCACTTTGGTGCTAAATGAGTGAGTTCTTATGGATAACACTAAAAAAACACTTCTACACTATTTTACACCATTCATTCCACTTTGATGATAAATTAATAAGTTCTTATGGATAACCTTAAAAAACCACTTCTACACTATTTAAACCACTTTGGTGCTAAATGAATACGTTCTTATGAATAACCCTAAAAAACCACTTCTACACTTTTTTGAACCACTTTGGTGCTAAATGAATGGGTTCTTATGGATAACCCTAAAAAACCACTTCTACACTATTTTACACCATTCATACCACTTTGATGATAAATGAATGGGTTCTTATGGTTAACCCTAAAAAACCACTTCTACACTATTTAAACCACTTTGGTGCTAAATGAATAGGTTCTTATGAATAACCCTAAAAGACCACTTCTACACTATTTTACACCATTCATACCACTTTGATGATAAATCAATAGGTTCTTATGGATAACCCTAAAAAACCACTTCTACACTTTTTTGAACCACTTTGGTGCTAAATGAATGGGTTCTTATGGATAACCCTAAAAGACCACTTCTACACTATTTTACACCATTCATACCAGTTTGATGATAAATCAATAGGTTCTTATGGATAACCCTAAAAAACCACTTCTACACTTTTTTGAACCACTTTGGTGCTAAATGAAGGGGTTCTTATGGATAACCCTAAAAATCACTTCTACACTATTTTACACCATTCATACCACTTTGATGATAAATCAATAGGTTCTTATGGATAACCCTAAAAAACCACTTCTACACTTTTTTGAACCACTTTGGTGCTAAATGAAGGGGTTTTTATGAATAACCCTAAAAAACCACTTCTACACTTTTTTAACCACTTTGGTACTAAATGAATAGGTTCTTATGAATAACCCTAAAAAACCACTTCTACACTTTTTGGAACCACTTTGGTGCTAAATGGTGTAAAATAGTGTAGAAGTGGTCTTTTAGGGTTATCCATAAGAACCCATTCATTCATACCACTTTGATGATAAATCAATAGGTTCTTATGGATAACCCTAAAAAACCACTTCTACACTTTTTTTGAACCACTTTGGTGCTAAATGAATGGGTTCTCATGAAAAACCACTTCTACACTTTTTTGAACCACTTTGGTGCTAAATGAATGGGTTCTCACGAAAAACCACTTCTACACTATTCTGAACCACTTTGGTGCTAAATGAATGGGTTCTTATGGATAACCCTAAAAACCACTTCTACACTATTTTACACCATTCATACCACTTTGATGATAAATGAATGGGTTCTTATGGTTAACCCTAAAAAACCACTTCTACACTATTTAAACCACTTTGGTGCTAAATGAATAGGTTCTTATGAATAACCCTAAAAAATCACTTCTACACTTTTTTGAACCACTTTGGTGCTAAATGAATGGGTTCTCACGAAAAACCACTTCTACACTATTCTGAACCACTTTGGTGCTAAATGAATGGGTTCTTATGGATAACCCTAAAAACCACTTCTACACTATTTTACACCATTCATACCACTTTGATGATAAATGAATGGGTTCTTATGGTTAACCCTAAAAAACCACTTCTACACTTTTTTGAATCACTTTGGTGCTAAATGAATGGGTTCTTATGGATAACCCTAAAAGACCACTTCTACACTATTTTACACCATTCATACCACTTTGATGATAAATCAATAGGTTCTTATGGATAACCCTAAAAAACCACTTCTACACTTTTTTGAACCACTTTGGTGCTAAATGAAGGGGTTCTTATGGATAACCCTAAAAATCACTTCTACACTATTTTACACCATTCATACCACTTTGGTGCTAAATGAATGGGTTCTTATGGATAACCCTAAAAAACCACTACTACACTATTTTACATTATTCATACCACTTTTGTGCTAACAGCATTCATACCACTTTGGTGCTAAATGAGTGAGTTCTTATGGATAACACTAAAAAAAACACTTCTACACTATTTTACACCATTCATTCCACTTTGATGATAAATTAATAAGTTCTTATGGATAACCTTAAAAAACCACTTCTACACTATTTAAACCACTTTGGTGCTAAATGAATACGTTCTTATGAATAACCCTAAAAAACCACTTCTACACTTTTTTGAACCACTTTGGTGCTAAATGAATGGGTTCTTATGGATAACCCTAAAAACCACTTCTACACTATTTTACACCATTCATACCACTTTGATGATAAATGAATGGGTTCTTATGGTTAACCCTAAAAAAACCACTTCTACACTATTTAAACCACTTTGGTGCTAAATGAATAGGTTCTTATGAATAACCCTAAAAAACCACTTCTACACTTTTTTGAACCACTTTGGTGCTAAATGAATGGGTTCTCACGAAAAACCACTTCTACACTATTCTGAACCACTTTGGTGCTAAATGAATGGGTTCTTATGGATAACCCTAAAAACCACTTCTACACTATTTTACACCATTCATACCACTTTGATGATAAATGAATGGGTTCTTATGGTTAACCCTAAAAAACCACTTCTACACTATTCTGAATCACTTTGGTGCTAAATGAATGGGTTCTTATGGATAACCCAAAAACCACTTCTACACTATTTTACACCATTCATACCACTTTGATGATAAATGAATGGG
>NW_027507607.1:5000-22500 GCF_052324685.1 Brachyhypopomus gauderio
CTCCAACACCACCTTCATCTCCCACACCACCCTCATCTCCAACACCACCTTCATCTCCCACACCACCCTCATCTCCAACACCGCCCTCATTTCCACACCACCCTCATCTCCAACACCACCCTCATCTCCCACACCACCCTCATCTCCACACCACCCTCATCTCCAACACCACCCTCATCTCACACACCACCCTCATCTCCAACACCGCCCTCATCTCACACACCACCCTCATCTCCCACACCGCCCTCATCTCCAACACCGCCCTCATCTCCAACACCGCCCTCATCTCCACACCACCCTCATCTCCAACACCACCTTCATCTCCCACACCACCCTCATCTCCAACACCACCTTCATCTCCCACACCACCCTCATCTCCAACACCGCCCTCATTTCCACACCACCCTCATCTCCCACACCACCCTCATCTCACACACCACCCTCATCTCCAACACCACCCTCATCTCACACATCGCCCTCATCTCCAACACCGCCCTCATCTCACACACCACCCTCATCTCCAACACCGCCCTCATCTCCAACACCACCCTCATCTCCCACACCGCCCTCATCTCCAACACCACCCTCATCTCCAACACCACCCTCATCTCCAACACCGCCCTCATTTCCACACCACCCTCATCTCACACACCACCCTCATCTCCAACACCACCCTCATCTCACACATCGCCCTCATCTCCAACACCGCCCTCATCTCACACACCACCCTCATCTCCAACACTGCCCTCATCTCCAACACCACCTTCATCTCCCACACCACCCTCATCTCCAACACCACCTTCATCTCCCACACCACCCTCATCTCCAACACCGCCCTCATTTCCACACCACCCTCATCTCCAACACCACCCTCATCTCCCACACCACCCTCATCTCCACACCACCCTCATCTCCAACACCACCCTCATCTCACACACCACCCTCATCTCCAACACCGCCCTCATCTCACACACCACCCTCATCTCCAACACCACCCTCATCTCACACACCGCCCTCATCTCCAACACCGCCCTCATCTCCCACACCACCCTCATCTCCAACACCACCCTCATCTCCCACACCGCCCTCATCTCCAACACCACCCTCATCTCCCACACCACCCTCATCTCCAACACCACCCTCATCTCCAACACCACCCTCATCTCCAACACAGCCCTCATCTCCAACACCACCCTCATCTCCAACACCACCCTCATCTCCCACACCACCCTCATCTCCAACACCACCCTCATCTCCAACACCGCTCTCATCTCCAACACCACCCTCATCTCCAACACAGCCCTCATCTCCAACACCGCCCTCATCTCCAACACCACCCTCATCTCCCACACCACCCTCATCTCCCACACCACCCTCATCTCCAACACCACCCTCATCTCCAACACCGCCCTCATCTCCAACACCACCCTCATCTCCAACACCACCCTCATCTCATCTCCAACACCGCCCTCATCTCCCACACCACCCTCATCTCCAACACCACCTTCATCTCCCACACCACCCTCATCTCCAACACCGCCCTCATTTCCACACCACCCTCATCTCCCACACCACCCTCATCTCACACACCACCCTCATCTCCAACACCACCCTCATCTCACACATCGCCCTCATCTCCAACACCGCCCTCATCTCACACACCACCCTCATCTCCAACACCGCCCTCATCTCCAACACCACCCTCATCTCCCACACCGCCCTCATCTCCAACACCACCCTCATCTCCAACACCACCCTCATCTCCAACACCGCCCTCATTTCCACACCACCCTCATCTCACACACCACCCTCATCTCCAACACCACCCTCATCTCACACATCGCCCTCATCTCCAACACCGCCCTCATCTCACACACCACCCTCATCTCCAACACTGCCCTCATCTCCAACACCACCTTCATCTCCCACACCACCCTCATCTCCAACACCACCTTCATCTCCCACACCACCCTCATCTCCAACACCGCCCTCATTTCCACACCACCCTCATCTCCAACACCACCCTCATCTCCCACACCACCCTCATCTCCACACCACCCTCATCTCCAACACCACCCTCATCTCACACACCACCCTCATCTCCAACACCGCCCTCATCTCACACACCACCCTCATCTCCAACACCACCCTCATCTCACACACCCGCCCTCATCTCCAACACCGCCCTCATCTCCCACACCACCCTCATCTCCAACACCACCCTCATCTCCCACACCGCCCTCATCTCCAACACCACCCTCATCTCCCACACCACCCTCATCTCCAACACCACCCTCATCTCCAACACCACCCTCATCTCCAACACAGCCCTCATCTCCAACACCACCCTCATCTCCAACACCACCCTCATCTCCCACACCACCCTCATCTCCAACACCACCCTCATCTCCAACACCGCTCTCATCTCCAACACCACCCTCATCTCCAACACAGCCCTCATCTCCAACACCGCCCTCATCTCCAACACCACCCTCATCTCCCACACCACCCTCATCTCCCACACCACCCTCATCTCCAACACCACCCTCATCTCCAACACCGCCCTCATCTCCAACACCACCCTCATCTCCAACACCACCCTCATCTCATCTCCAACACCGCCCTCATCTCCCACACCACCCTCATCTCCAACACCACCTTCATCTCCCACACCACCCTCATCTCCAACACCGCCCTCATTTCCACACCACCCTCATCTCCAACACCACCCTCATCTCCCACACCACCCTCATCTCCACACCACCCTCATCTCCAACACCGCCCTCATCTCCACACCAACCTCATCTCCAACACCACCTTCATCTCCCACACCACCCTCATCTCCAACACCACCTTCATCTCCCACACCACCCTCATCTCCAACACCGCCCTCATTTCCACACCACCCTCATCTCCAACACCACCCTCATCTCCCACACCACCCTCATCTCCACACCACCCTCATCTCCAACACCACCCTCATCTCACACACCACCCTCATCTCCAACACCGCCCTCATCTCACACACCACCCTCATCTCCAACACCACCCTCATCTCACACATCGCCCTCATCTCCAACACCGCCCTCATCTCACACACCACCCTCATCTCCAACACCGCCCTCATCTCCAACACCACCCTCATCTCCCACACCGCCCTCATCTCCAACACCGCCCTCATCTCCCACACCACCCTCATCTCCAACACCACCCTCATCTCCAACACCACCCTCATCTCCAACACAGCCCTCATCTCCAACACCACCCTCATCTCCAACACCACCCTCATCTCCAACACAGCCCTCATCTCCAACACCACCCTCATCTCCAACACCACCCTCATCTCCCACACCACCCTCATCTCCAACACCACCCTCATCTCCAACACAGCCCTCATCTCCAACACCGCCCTCATCTCCAACACCACCCTCATCTCCCACACCACCCTCATCTCATCTCCAACACCGCCCTCATCTCCCACACCACCCTCATCTCCAACACCACCTTCATCTCCCACACCACCCTCATCTCCAACACCGCCCTCATTTCCACACCACCCTCATCTCCAACACTGCCCTCATCTCCACACCACCCTCATCTCCAACACCACCTTCATCTCCCACACCACCCTCATCTCCAACACCACCTTCATCTCCCACACCACCCTCATCTCCAACACCGCCCTCATTTCCACACCACCCTCATCTCCAACACCACCCTCATCTCCCACACCACCCTCATCTCCACACCACCCTCATCTCCAACACCACCCTCATCTCCAACACCACCCTCATCTCCAACACCGCCCTCATCTCCATACCACCCTCATCTCCAACACCACCCTCATCTCCAACACCACCCTCATCTCCAACACCGCCCTCATCTCCAACACCACCCTCATCTCACACACCACCCTCATCTCCCACACCACCCTCATCTCCAACACCACCCTCATCTCCAACACCACCCTCATCTCACACACCACCCTCATCTCCAACACAGCCCTCATCTCCACACCACCCTCATCTCCAATACCACCCTCATCTCCAACACCGCCCTCATCTCACACACCACCCTCATCTCCACACCACCCTCATCTCCAACACCACCCTCATCTCCAACACCACCCTCATCTCCAACACCACCCTCATCTCCACACCACCCTCATCTCCAACACCACCCTCATCTCCAACACCACCCTCATCTCCAACACCGCCCTCATCTCCATACCACCCTCATCTCCAACACCGCCCTCATCTCCAACACCGCCCTCATCTCCAACACCACCCTCATCTCCACACCACCCTCATCTCCCACACCACCCTCATCTCCAACACCACCCTCATCTCACACACCACCCTCATCTCCAACACCACCCTCATCTCACACATCGCCCTCATCTCCAACACCGCCCTCATCTCACACACCACCCTCATCTCCAACACCACCCTCATCTCCAACACCACCCTCATCTCCAACACCGCCCTCATCTCCATACCACCCTCATCTCCAACACCGCCCTCATCTCCAACACCGCCCTCATCTCCAACACCACCCTCATCTCCACACCACCCTCATCTCCCACACCACCCTCATCTCCAACACCACCCTCATCTCACACACCACCCTCATCTCCAACACCACCCTCATCTCCAACACAGCCCTCATCTCCAACACCGCCCTCATCTCACACACCACCCTCATCTCCAACACAGCCCTCATCTCCACACCACCCTCATCTCCAACACCACCCTCATCTCCAACACCGCCCTCATCTCACACACCACCCTCATCTCCAACACCGCCCTCATCTCACACACCACCCTCATCTCCAACACAGCCCTCATCTCCACACCACCCTCATCTCCAACACCACCCTCATCTCCAACACCGCCCTCATCTCACACACCACCCTCATCTCCAACACCGCCCTCATCTCCAACACCGCCCTCATCTCCAACACCACCCTCATCTCCCACACCACCCTCATCTCCAACACCACCCTCATCTCCAACACCACCCTCATCTCACACACCACCCTCATCTCCAACACCACCCTCATCTCCAACACAGCCCTCATCTCCAACACCGCCCTCATCTCACACACCACCCTCATCTCCAACACCACCCTCATCTCCAACACAGCCCTCATCTCCACACCACCCTCATCTCCAACACCACCCTCATCTCCAACACCACCCTCATCTCACACACCACCCTCATCTCCACACCACCCTCATCTCCAACACCGCCCTCATCTCCAACACCACCCTCATCTCCAACACAGCCCTCATCTCCACACCACCCTCATCTCCAACACCGCCCTCATCTCCAATACCACCCTCATCTCCAACACCGCCCTCATCTCACACACCACCCTCATCTCCACACCACCCTCATCTCCAACACCACCCTCATCTCCAACACCACCCTCATCTCCAACACCGCCCTCATCTCACACACCACCCTCGTCTCCACACCACCCTCATCTCCAACACCACCCTCATCTCCAACACCGCCCTCATCTCCAACACCGCCCTCATCTCACACACCACCCTCAGGGCTCAGAATCAAGCAAGCAGCACAACCTATACAAGTGCAGCAGGAGAATGTGCATCTGTCCTAATAATGACATAATATAATAATAATATTATATAATAATAATATAATATAATAATAATGCACCTCCATCCTCTACTTTGCTACTCTGATCAGTTTATTTATTTCCTAATGTGATTTTTGCTTAAATTCATTTCCTACAACAATTATGTTGCAACATTTTGTTTAGATTATGTTATGTGACACAGACAGGTTGCTTGAGTGGAAATACACAACGCTTGGCCAAACTGGACCTCAAACCTGAGTCTGTGAGTGGAGATCACCATGCAATGTTTTTATGAAGAAGAGGGTATGTCAGTGTTGCTAAGGACAACGTAAGGTTGACAGGCTGAGCGTGTTGGTGTGTTAATGGCGTTGGGCACCAGGGGGCGGAGTCACATCTGAGGCATTTACTCCAGAATCCTCAGGGAGAATCATGATTTGTCTCAGGTGTGAGAGGAATCGACTATCACCAAAACCTTTAGCATCCGAGCTCATCCTTTGTGTCTCTTTCATCAGTTGTGTCATATCTGAATAGGAAAGGCAGAGCAGAGAAAGGGAGTGGTGTGAAATGAGGGAGCTCCGGGGTGTCTAACGGGCACTGGTGCCTGAGCTGCTAATGGATGGCCTTTGAAATCTAAACACACATCCTGGTGTTGTTCTGGCTGTGGGAGTGGATATGCATTTGTGTGTGTGTGTGTGTGTGTGTGTGTGTGTGTGTTTGTGTTTTAGCTTTACTCTCTTCCCCCTCCACCACAATTAGAGTGTTTTTCTACACCTCCTTTCATGTCACTGGCCATATAAGCTCCGCAGAGCCTCGCCGCACACGGATCACGAGCGCTTTGAAGAGGCCCGTCTTCCTCTCGGCTTCGCCATGCGATAACCTCGTAGGAGGGGGAGGTGCCTGGCCTCCCGTCCGTGGGCCAATGCCCCCGCGCAGCTGGTGTTAGCCAACAGGCCACACCTCCCTCATTTCTGACAACGGCGAGGATGAGGAGGGAGACGAAGAGTAGTGCTGTATAGGGTGCAGGGGGTCTTCAACGTTTCATTGGTGAAACGTGGTATTAAGGGCTAATGGAGCGTGCCCAGGCAGTCTGTGTGCAGCTGTTGACTTGCTCTTAGAATACTGGAGAGATTGAGTGGTTGCTGTAGCTACTCAGTGGGGGAGGAAGTGTTACTGAGCACTTCTTGCTTTGACTTTTAAGGCTGAAACAGAAGAAACACTAATCGACTGCAGTCATTTGTCACTTAGTTTGTCAGGAAAGCTTTAAATAGGTCACACTGTAGACAGCGGTTTTTGGAGGTGTGATTGTTTGGTCTGTGTTAACCTTTGTAAACCATACTGTCGCTGTCCTGCAAACCAGAATGAAGGGTTTCAGCACCACGGACAAAACTTAGCTTATTTCAGGACCCTGGACAGTGTCTGTAAACGGTACAACAGTTGAATCAGTTCATTTTCTCCCTCTATTAGACAGATGTAACATTCTCTCTTCATTCTAATGACATATGTGGTCTCAGAACTGTATGGACTTCAGTCCGTGACCCAGGACTTCTCACAGGCAAGAAAGCAGAGCAGATCCAGCCTTTGAAGTGACTGCCCTCCTGAAGATCATCTCTGACCAGTTTTGTGATCTCTCCTATAAGGCGAATAATTAGAATTTTTGCCTGAGGCTGATCCTGAAACAGTGAATTTTCCTGGACATCCACGGAGCAGATGAGGCAAGGGCATTGCCTAGAAGCTTGTAACCAGAGCTCACAGCATTCAATCACTCAGACCATTACACAGAGCTGCGTGCAGATTGAGAGAGGGAGAGAGGGAGAGAGGGAGAGAGAGAGAGAAAAAAGAGAAGTGAAACAGACTATAATGAGAAATAAACAGGCCAACTCTGCAGATCACCCCTTGTGCTGTGATTATGAATATCTTAAACGCTACATTCAGCACCATCTCTGGATATGTTTTTACACTAACCTCAACCTCTGGGTGTGTTTTTACACTAACCTCCATCTCTGGGTGTGTTTTTACACTAACCTCCATCTCTGGGTGTGTTTCTACACTAACCTCCATCTCTGGGTGTGTTTTTACACTAACCTCCATCTCTGGGTGTGTTTTTACACTAACCTCCATCTCTGGGTGTGTTTCTACACTAACCTCCATCTCTGGGTGTGTTTTTACACTAACCTCAACCTCTGGGTGTGTTTTTACACTAACCTCCATCTCTGGGTGTGTTTTTACACTAACCTCCATCTCTGGATATGTTTTTACACTAACCTCAACCTCTGGGTGTGTTTTTACACTAACCTCCATCTCTGGATATGTTTTTACACTAACCTCAACCTCTGGGTGTGTTTTTACACTAACCTCCATCTCTGGGTGTGTTTTTACACTAACCTCCATCTCTGGGTGTGTTTTTACACTAACCTCCATCTCTGGATATGTTTTTACACTAACCTCCATCTCTGGGTGTGTTTTTACACTAACCTCCATCTCTGGGTGTGTTTCTACACTAACCTCCATCTCTGGGTGTGTTTCTACAATAACATCCATCTCTGGTTTTAAAGGTGCAGTTATATTTCTGAGGTGTGATCTTCACTCTTAGTGAGACCCATGAACCTAGAAGTTCATCTGAAAGTTAGTCTGAGAGAAAGAAAACAAGACACAGAGAGTATCAGAGAGAACTAGAGGGTGGATACATTTGTAAAGTTGCATTACGAGATAAAGACATAACTAGATGCACACACACACACACACACACACACACACACACACACACACACACACACACACACACACACACACACACACACACACAGATCCGTCCTGCTGTTGGGCTTAAAGTCAGTGAGATGAAACAAACACAAACTTGTCTTGGCCTCTCTGCCACCCTGTAGATTTAACATTGCTCAAGACTCCCGTCAGCCTGACGTCCTGAAGAACTCAAACGCGAACGCAAACGCGGCCCAGTGCAGCATGCCACTGCTCAAAGATTTATGAGCAGCATAACCCTGCGACATAATAACCCTAAATCACGGCCCCATATATAAATGAGCGCTTTTCCCTTTGAGGAAGTGGTGTGGATTTTATTGTTTTATGGTTCTCGGTGTGAGAAATATTACTTTATAACTTTAAAGTGTGAACTGTGTGTGTTTGTCTGTGTGTGTGTGTGTGTGTGTGTGTGTGTGTGTGTGTGTGTGTGTGTGTGTGTGTGTGCGCGCGCGCGTGTGTGTGTGTGTCTTGGGGACACTCATAAACGAAGGGTTCCCACAATGCCTCAGTGCTGTTGTAGGATGCCATGATGAAAGCCGTGTGTGTAAAATCTGCCCTCTGAAGTGCTGATCAATAGGGTTAACTGACAACTTGAGTCCCCCTAATCTCACAGACAACCATTCCAAACCCAGCGTGGCCCCTTCATCTCCTCCTAACACACAAATGATTGTAGCTAGGACAGTGCTATAGATTTGACACCTTTAAGCCACTTTCCTGAGCACCGTGACGATTCCTCTGAGCTGTGGGGACCACGGGACACCTCAGCTGTTGACAGCTCACCAGTAGGAGTTCAGGAACTGGGTGTAGTTTTTCATGAATATGAAAATGATTTAATGTTTAATGCCCTCCCCCCCCCCCCCCCCCCACACACACACACACACTGTTTGCCACATGTAAGAGCGTTTCAAAGCTGAACTAACCAGCTACCTGCCTGACATCAATTACCAAGAGTGGCATTTTGTTGAGAATGTGCACACTGTGCAAACGCCTGTGTCTGCCGCACAATTACAGTAGTCACAGGGCATGGGGCGTTGGGGGCGTTTGGGGGGAGGGGGGCGTGTCGACGACAATAATTAACCTATATATAGACGGCTGCACAGCGTTTGTGCGACAGTGTGAGTCAGGAAAGAAGTGATGGAGGCGCGTGAACCTTTGGTATCCAGAGACACGGGCTCCGTGAGGAACAGGCAACCTTTTCTACAGAGAAGCAATTACACAACGCGTAGTCTGGAAAATTGCATTAATGGAAAAAAAAGAAAGAAATGGGGAAAACGCTCTCGTGCGTTCCTGTAATTATAAATCGCTCATTATCCCTCGTCTTATACCTTCCGTCTTCTTGTTTTTCGGTGCATTTTCCCAGACCCAGTTCCTCCAGTCTCACTGCCTCCTCAACCCCCTCTCGCTCCCCATAACTTTTACTTCCTGCTTCGGTTACTTACTTTTCTTGTTTTACTCTTGTTCTTTTACCCACCGAGTCGTGGTGATGGCGAGATTTATGGCGCGTGCGCCCTGCTCGCGCTAAATGGAATGTTTTATTCTGCGCAGGAGCCCAACGTGTTCCGCGCGGCTCCCCAGAACGCGCGTGCTCTCAGAAAGATTTATGGACCAGAACGTAAAAGCTTCTGTGTTTGACCAGTGCCCAAGAGCGCGAGCGGGCCCTCCACGCACGCGCGTTGTGCCTCCGTCCGTAAAGCAGCAGCTATGATTTCGGATTCAGGTCTCACGAATTTGGTGTTAAACCTCTGTGAGCAAACCGCACATCCGATCTCAGTACACTCATCTAAAAACCGCTAAAACCAACGAGGATCTACGAGTACGTGAGACCTGTGCTTAGGCTCAACGAACTCTGTCTGCCTGTCTGTCTACCCTCATTGATGCTGCTTTTTCTAAAAGCTGCATGATTTTTCCTCCTAGAACCACTGCTGTGATTTTATGTGAAGTTAGTATTAATTTCAGTGCATTCAGTATCAGAACAAATGCTAACCACCATGGAATCACTTTCATAATACTAATCACTGTCTGTTCCATGTAACTAATCACTGTCTGTTCCATTCTACTATTCTGAGAGCGGTGATGTAGAGTCACTTGCACGGCTACAGGGGGGCAGGGAGGACTGGTCCCAGATCAGTCATTAGGCAGGAGGCGGGAGTGCAGAGTGGATCAGAGCTGTTGGTGCAACAGTGTAAGCCTGTATACTCACCTAACCTTCAGAGTCTGACAGGAACATCAGCACTAAATATTCATTACCGCCACTGTCTGCTTCTTTCTCTCTTTCTTTCTTCTTTTCACTCTTTCTCTCTCTTCAGCTCCCTCTCTTTGTTTCTCTCTCTCTCTCTCCAGTGAAATGTAAATCTTTCTTGTAGGGGAAAAAGGGAAGCTTGGTAAAATGGAGAAATGCAAACACAGTGCTGTATGCTGAGATTTCTGACAGTGTCTCAGAGCACACGCACGCCTCCCCTTGGTCACTCAGTCAGGTTTGTAGTGATGTGAAAGACGGAACATGAGTGATGTGCTGGCTGGGTGTGAGCGTGGCTGTGTTCGTGGGCTGGACGTGCTGAAGCGTGCTCGTTTTACACTCGCTCGTGTTGGTGTGTGTGGTGATGTCATGCTGCAGTCGTGTTGGTGTGTGGTGATGTCATGCTGCAGTCGTGTTGGTGTGTGGTGATGTCATGCTGCAGTCGTGTTGGTGTGTGGTGATGTCATGCTGCAGTCGTGTTGGTGTGTGGTGATGTCATGCTGCAGTTGTGCTAGTGTATAGTGATGTCATGCTGCAGTTGTTCTCATATGTGGTGATGTCATGCTGCAGTCATGCCCATGTGTGGTGATGTCATAATGTTTGTCATCTTTCAGGGTCTAATTCCCAGGCACTGTCCCTGGGCTGGGAAAGAGAGTGTAGACTGCACACCACACTTAGGTATTATATTTAAAGGGTGTGTGTGTGTGTGCGTGTGTGTGTGCGTGTGTGTGTGTGCGTGTGTTTGTGTGTATGTGTGTGTGTGTGTGTGTGTGTGTGTGTGTGTGTGTGTGTGTGTGTGTGTGTGTGTGTGTGTGCGCCATAGGCTCTAAACATGAGGGATGTGTCACCTGAGTTTCTCAGACAGTTCTCAGGCGGTGTGATT
Source organism: Brachyhypopomus gauderio (assembly GCF_052324685.1). Taxonomy (NCBI): domain Eukaryota; kingdom Metazoa; phylum Chordata; class Actinopteri; order Gymnotiformes; family Hypopomidae; genus Brachyhypopomus; species Brachyhypopomus gauderio. The sequence continues at coordinate 16,482 of NW_027507607.1, forward strand.
GGGCTGAGGTTGGGTGCAGTGCTGTCTAAATGACTCTGGTGTGTGGGTGAGTGTGTGTGTCTGCGCAGGAAAGTGTTGGAAAGATGGAGAAAGTACAAAGCATGTCCTTTTGAGGCTTGAGAAATATTTCAAAACACTTTATAAAACCTGACAGTTGTTAGATAAGTCACTAAGTAAGGCTTAAAGTGAGTATGGGGAAATTGAAATAATGTAAATCGTTTTCACTTCTGCTGACGGCCTTACAGTGTGTGCATACACACCCTCTCTCTCTCTCTCTCTCTCTCTCTCTCTCTCACACACACACACACTCACACACACACACACACACACACACACACATACACACACACAAATATGAGCATGCAGGTATGGGCATCCTTGTGAGCATGTTTAAGTAGTTCTTTCTACTCCTATACATGTGTGTGTGTGTGTGTGTGTTTGCGGTGTGTGTTTTGTGCTGCTCTGCGAATGGTGGCCACCAGTGCAATACTAATGAACAGGCATGTGTTGTAATCACTTTAAATCACAGGAAATTATTCCAATATCATGCCTCATGTATCCCTCCCAGGAGCAACCCCCCCCCCCCCCCCCCCCACCCCCACCCACTGAGTGTTAGGGGAAACACCCTTAACCAGCAGACACTCAGACCACAGCCACACAAGCACGTCATGCTCACCCACTGCCATGTATTTTTAATAAAGCTCTCTGCTCTGCAGACTCTGAATGACTGCCCCGAGTCATATAGACACCAGCAGTCTGCCAGTGTGTGTGTGGGTGTGTGTGTGTGGTGTGTGTGGGGGGTGTGTGTGTCTGTGAATGTGTTTCTAGGTGTTTGTGTCTATAGGGTCCTGGTTTGTATTAAATGTAAATGTGACAGGCTCTGTGAGTCTCAGGGAGGATGAAGGGAGAATAATCACTGCTTCTGTTAGCGGAGAACTAGAGCTCTGCTGTTTTCAGACTGGCGCACAGGTCTCAGTTATTCTACACAACACTGTGGATACACTGTATATAACACCCACGTTGCACACACACACACACACACACACGCACACACGCGCATATGCGCACACACACACAAACACACACACATACTTTTGGGTACTTTTGGGTGAGGTCCATTGTTTACATGAGCTAAGTAAGTCAACTCTGATAAAGAGGTAAGTCAGTTAGTAAGCCTGTGTGTGTGTGTGTGTGTGTGTGTGTGTGTGTGTGTGTGTGTGTGTGTGTGTGTGTGTGTGTGTGTGTGTGTGTGTGTGTGTGTGTGAGAGAAAGAGAGAGAGAGAGAGAGAGAGAGAGAGAGAGAGAGAGAGTGTGTGAGTCCATATCACAGCAGGATCTTGAAAACAGGAGCGTGTCACTTCACAGCTATATTAACGCATCACATATTAACATCACCTGTCACGCTGTTCATCACCTGTCACACTGTTCCATTCACCTGTCACGCTGTTCATCACCTGTCACACTGTTCATCACCTGTCACACTGTTCATCACCTGTCACACTGTTCTATTCACCTGTCACGCTGTTCATCACCTGTCACACTGTTCCATTCACCTGTCACGCTGTTCATCACCTGTCACGCTGTTCATCACCTGCCACACTGTTCCATTCACCTGTCACGCTGTTCCATCACCTGTCACGCTGTTCATCACCTGCCACACTGTTCATCACCTGTCACGCTGTTCCATCACCTGTCACGCTGTTCATCACCTGCCACACTGTTCCATTCACCTGTCACACTGTTCATCACCTGTCACGCTGTTCATCACCTGTCACACTGTTCATCACCTGTCACACTGTTCTATTCACCTGTCACGCTGTTCATCACCTGTCACGCTGTTCCATCACCTGTCACGCTGTTCCATCACCTGTCACACTGTTCATCACCTGTCACGCTGTTCATCACCTGCCACACTGTTCATCACCTGTCACGCTGTTCCATCACCTGTCACGCTGTTCATCACCTGCCACACTGTTCATCACCTGTCACGCTGTTCATCACCTGTCACACTGTTCATCACCTGTCACGCTGTTCATCACCTGTCACACTGTTCCATCACCTGTCACGCTGTTCCATTCACCTGTCACGCTGTTCCATCACCTGTCACGCTGTTCATCACCTGCCACACTGTTCATCACCTGTCACGCTGTTCATCACCTGTCACACTGTTCATCACCTGTCACGCTGTTCATCACCTGCCACACTGTTCCATTCACCTGTCACGCTGTTCATCACCTGCCACACTGTTCCATTCACCTGTCACGCTGTTCATCACCTGCCACACTGTTCATCACCTGTCACACTGTTCATCACCTGTCACGCTGTTCCATCACCTGTCACGCTGTTCATCACCTGCCACACTGTTCCATTCACCTGTCACACTGTTCATCACCTGTCACACTGTTCATCACCTGTCACGCTGTTCATCACCTGTCACACTGTTCTATTCACCTGTCACGCTGTTCATCACCTGTCACACTGTTCCATTCACCTGTCATGCTGTTCCATCACATGTCACACTGTTCATCACCTGTCATGCTGTTCATCACCTGTCACGCTGTTCCATCACCTGTCATGCCCAATTGTGGCAGGTTTATGAGCCTTGTATTTTTAGATGAGCAAATGCAATAAGATGTTCAGATTGAAGAAATAACACTTTTTAAAATAGAGAATGATGGTTATGTGACATGTGTCAGTGTGATTTTAGTTCAGTGGCATTGTGGTGCCTTTACTGACAAATTATGGCCCCTTATAATCCCATTATGGTGTGTAACGCCATCATGGTGGATAACGCCATTACGACGGCACCTTATAATGCCACGACGACACAGTCAACATTCCGAGGGTGCAAAACAGATACAACAGCGCAGAGCTCAGATGATGCATTCCACCTACGCCATGGCGACAACATCTGGACCAATCACAGAGACAAAATCTCAGCCCGGTGATCTATAGGTCGTTAAATGACATGCTAAACTCTGTGTAACCCCATGCTGTGCTGGCATTAACGCAGCATAAATCGTTAAGCTATCTCTGCTTACAGTGGGCAAAGGCATGCATTCCCATCTTATCTAATGGAACGCTTTCTCGCCTATCTTGTATACGTCCTGTGGGCACACTTATCGGAACAAATAGCACGTCATCTCCCCTCCCCAGGTAGGCCGATTGGAAAAGTCAGAGTAATCACTGATGTATATCTTATTTACAGCTGAGTCATATCTCTTCTGAGTATTCAGGCCTGTAGTTGGTTGTGTAGACATTTGTACACACACCTGCAGTAATACACACACCTACAATACCACACACACCTGTGCTAATACACCCCTGCAGTGGTAGACACAGCTGCAGTACCACCCACGACTGCAGCAGCACACACCTGTAGTAACACACACCTATATTACCACACACACCCACACACCTGCAGTAACATACACCTATATTACCACCCAGACCTGCAGTAACACAGACATACATTATTGTTGTGCTGTGGCTGTGTTGGGGTTGTGTTATGATTGTTACACCCAAATACATGCACCCCAACATGTGCACCTCAACACACACACCTAAAAACACACCCAAGTTTTTCCAAGTTATAGCATCTTTGGATCAGTGAAACAAGCATTTTTCCAGCATGTTTAAACAGGAATATATACATGACAAGTGCTGTAAGATATTTTGATGTGTTTTTGGACACCGAGCTGCTCTGTCCTCTTAACGAGTAATGAGGGCCAATCACAGTAACGAGGGCCAATCACAGTAAGGAGGGCCGATCACAGTAACGAGGTCTGATCACAGTAACAAGGGAAGATCACAGTAATGAGGGAAGATCACAGTAACGAGGTCCGAGCACAGTAACGAGGGATCACAGTAACGAGGGCCAATCACAGTAACGAGGGAAGATCACAGTAACGAGGTCCGAGCACAGTAACGAGGGAAGATCACAGTAACGAGGTCCGAGCACAGTAACGAGGGAAGATCACAGTAACGAGGTCCGAGCACAGTAACGAGGGATCACAGTAACGAGGGGCAATCACAGTAACGAGGGAAGATCACAGTAACGAGGTCCGAGCACAGTAACGAGGGCCAATCACAGTAATGAGGTCTGATCGCAGGGACAACCTCATGGATTCGTCCCTTCTGGATGTGACCAGACGCCCATGATTGCATCGCCCATGACAGCAGTAAGGCTTTTGTAGGCGTGGCCTCTGTAAGGTTTTGTAACTCTCCGCAGTGTGTTTGGATCACCCAGATGCTATTGCAGGAAAATAGCCTCTTGCCTCTTCCAGTTTGTTGCTATTCGCCGCGCACACACACACACACACACACACACACAGTCACGCTGAGAGCAGCGGCTGTAAAGTGAGCGGGGGTGAACGCGGCGGGCTGTTGGCATGGCGCCCGCCGTGCTGGGTCCACTGTGACCCTTGGCGGGCCCATTTGTTTGTGATTGCTTCTCTCCAGTCCTACTGAGTCCGACCTCTCTCATCCTGTTAAAACTTCACAGCTCAGTGCCCCCCCCACACACACACACACCACACACTGGTCAACTGCTGTGCTGCTATTACGAGTGTGTGTGTGTGTGTGTGTGTGTGTGTGTGGTGTGTGTGTGTGTGTGTGTGTGTGTGTGTGTGTGTGTGTGCGCTAAGCTGCTCTGGGTCCTGCTAACGGCAGCGAGACGTGGCACTTCACGCCGTGCCCGGCTGCCAATGTCTGACGGCTCGCTGCGTCGTAGACGGATCACAGACCGGATCACAGACCGGATCACAGACCGGGCAGGGCGGTTCCCCTGCTCCACACCTCACTGGAGCTGTTCTTATTACGCATTGGCGCTATAGTTCTATTAGTGAGCATTTTCCTCTTCCTAGATCTGTCTGTCTCTCTGTCTCACTCTTTCTCTTTATCTCTCTCTCTCTCTCTGACTCCTGGTGGAGGGAGGGGGGGCTGTCGGTCATAAGTCAGGATAGCAAAGGTGATCTTGGGGCTCTGATAACAGGGTCGTTTAGGGACAAGCCAGAGTGTGTCTGGACCGCAACTCCCAGAAGTCTCTGGGACCAGATAGCAGCTATTGTCACACAGAGCTTAGAGCACAGACACTGTCTGTCTGGAGATAAAAGAACCTGTGACTCACGAACAGAAATACACACATGCAGACCCACACACACACACACACACACACACACACACACATACTCACACACATACACACACACACACAGTATCGGATGTCTTTGCTAGAATGTGCAGCTTGTGCTTCTAGTGTGTGTGTGTGTGTGTGTGTGTGTGTGTGTGTGTGTGTGTGTGTGTGTGTGTGTGTGTGTGTGTGTGTGTGTGAGCTGAGTGATGTTTGTTTACCACTGCTTTTGGCCTGAGTTAATGGGGTTCATTACATGAGCAAACACAGCTGGCCACAAGCATGCTTGTGTGTGTGTGTGTGTGTGTGTGTGTGTGTGTTTTCTCTGTGTGGGGCTTCCAATACCCTTCACCACAAATGCTTGTTTTCCTCAGACAGCAGGAAACTCATCAACAATTAAACACACACACACACACACACACACACACACACACACACACACACACACACCCACACACACAGTCACTGTCCACTGGTAATAGAACGCTACCTGACCCAAAGCTGAGAGCTTTTTACATAGAAACGGAGACCAAAATACAACTGTCCTCAGTGTCATTGCTGCTGGTGCTGTGTGTGTGTGTGTGTGTGTGTGTGTGTGTGTGTGTGTGTGTGGGTGGGTGGGTGTGTGTGTGTGTGTGTGTGTGAGAGAGAGAGAGAGAGAGAGAGAGAGAGAGAGAGAGAGAGAGAGAGAGAGAGCTGTCCACAGGTCCACTATGGTCAATCAGTATGAACTGATACCTAATATCTTATGTACGAAATGTCAAAGAATAAAGCTAAGCGGCACTCTTTGTGTGTGTGTATGTGTGTGTGTGAGAGAGAGAGTGTGAGTGTGTGTGTGTGTGTGTGTGTGTGTGTGTGGGGTGTGTGTGCGTGTGTGCTCATTTAATC
>NW_027507607.1:27500-30106 GCF_052324685.1 Brachyhypopomus gauderio
CCCCCACCCACCCACCCAAACCCACCCAACCCAAACACACCCCCACCCACCCACCCAAACCCACCCAACCCAAACACACCCCCACCCACCCACCCAAACCCACCCAACCCAAACACACCCCCACCCACCCAACCCAAACACAACCCCCCGCACCCACCCAAACACACCCCCACCCACCCACCCAAACCCACCCAACCCAAACACACCCCCCACCCACCCACCCAAACCCACCCAACCCAAACACACCCCCACCCACCCACCCAAACCCACCCAACCCAAACACACCCCCACCCACCCCAAACACACCCCCACCCACCCAACCCAAACACACCCCCACCCACCCAAACCCACCCAACCCAAACCCACCCAACCCAAAACACACCCCCACCCACCCAAACCCACCCAACCCAAACACACCCCCACCCACCCACCCAAACCCACCCAACCCAAACACACCCCCACCCACCCACCCAAACCCACCCAACCCAAACACACCCCCACCCACCCAACCCAAACCCACCCAACCCAAACACACCCCCACCCACCCACCCAAACCCACCCAACCCAAACACACCCCCACCCACCCACCCAAACCCACCCAACCCAAACACACCCCCACCCACCCACCCAAACACACCCAACCCAAACACACCCCCACCCACCCACCCAAACCCACCCAACCCAAACACACCCCCACCCACCCACCCAAACCCACCCAACCCAAACACACCCCCACCCACCCACCCAAACCCACCCAACCCAAACACACCCCCACCCACCCACCCAAACCCACCCAACCCAAACACACCCCCACCCACCCAACCCAAACACACCCCACCCACCCAACCCAAACACACCCCCACCCACCCAAACCCACCCAACCCAAACCCACCCAACCCAAACACACCCCCACCCACCCAAACCCACCCAACCCAAACACACCCCCACCCACCCACCCAAACCCACCCAACCCAAACACACCCCCACCCACCCACCCAAACCCACCCAACCCAAACACACCCCCACCCACCCAACCCAAACCCACCCAACCCAAACACACCCCCACCCACCCACCCAAACCCACCCAACCCAAACACACCCCCACCCACCCACCCAAACCCACCCAACCCAAACACACCCCCACCCACCCAACCCAAACACACCCCCACCCACCCAAACCCACCCAACCCAAACACACCCCCACCCACCCAAACCCACCCAACCCAAACACACCCCCACCCACCCAACCCAAACCCACCCAACCCAAACACACCACCCCCACCCACCCAACCCAAACACACCCCCACCCACCCACCCAAACCCACCCAACCCAAACACACCCCCACCCACCCACCCAAACCCACCCAACCCAAACACACCCCCACCCACCCACCCAAACACACCCCCACCCCACCCACCACCCAAACCCACCCAACCCAAACACACCCCCACCCACCCACCCAAACCCACCCAACCCAAACCCACCCAACCCAAACCCACCCAACCCAAACACACCCCCACCCACCCACCCAAACCCACCCAACCCAAACACACCCCACCCACCCACCCAAACCCACCCAACCCAAACACACACCCCCACCCACCCAACCCAAACCCACCCAACCCAAACACACCCCCACCCACCCAACCCAAACACACCCCCACCACCCACCCAAACCCACCCAACCCAAACACACCCCCACCCACCCACCCAAACCCACCCAACCCAAACACACCCCCACCCACCCACCCAAACACACCCCCACCCACCCACCCAAACCCACCCAACCCAAACACACCCCCACCCACCCACCCAAACCCACCAACCCAAACCCACCCAACCCAAACCCACCCAACCAAACACACCCCCACCCACCCACCCAAACCCACCCAACCCAAACACACCCCCACCCACCCACCCAAACCCACCCAACCCAAACACACCCCCACCCACCCAACCCAAACCCACCCAACCCAAACACACCCCCACCCACCCAACCCAAACCCACCCAACCCAAACACACCCCCCACCCACCCACCCCAAACCCACCCAACCCAAACACACCCCCACCACCCACCCAAACCCACCCAACCCAAACACACCCCCACCCACCCACCAAACCCACCCAACCCAAACACACCCCCACCCACCCAACCCAAACACACCCAACCCAAACACACACCCCCACCCACCCACACCAAACACACCCCCCCCACCCACCCAAACACACCCAACCCAAACACACCCCCACCCACCCACCCAAACACAACCCCCCCACCCCAAACACACCCCCACCCACCCACCCAAACCCACCCAACCCAAACACACCCCCACCCACCCACCCAAACCCACCAACCCAAACACACCCCCACCCACCCACCCAAACCCACCCAACCCAAACACACCCCCACCCACCACCCCAAACCCACCCAACCCAAACACACCCCCACCCACCCACCCAAACCCACCCAACCCAAACACACCCCCACCCACCCACCCAAACCCCACCCCAACCCAAACACACCCCCACCCACCCACCCAAACCCACCCAACCCAAACACACCCCCACCCACCCACCCAAACCCACCCAACCCAAACACACCCC
>NW_027507608.1:0-10000 GCF_052324685.1 Brachyhypopomus gauderio
GTATCTAACCTCACACAGTACCTAACCTCACACATTGCCTAACCTCAAGCAGCACCTAACCTCACACATTGCCTAACCTCACACAGCACCTAACCTCACACAGTATCTAACCTCACACAGCACCTAACCTCACACATTGCCTAACCTCACACAGCACCTAACCTCACACAGTATCTAACCTCACACAGCACCTAACCTCACACATTGCCTAACCTCACACAGTATCTAACCTCACACAGCACCTAACCTCACACAGTATCTAACCTCACACAGCACCTAACCTCACACAGCACCTAACCTCACACAGTACCTAACCCGTCGTTTCACCTGCATCGCTGCTTTCCTGGACATCATTCCTTCTTTTATGAGCTATTTTGACTTTTTTTTTTACAATGTTTTGACAAAATCATCTAAGTGTAAACACCCACATGGTTACATGTGACAAGATGAACGTGCACCTCCACTCCCTCCCTCCCGCCACGACTCACAGGGGCACTTGCTCCTCCCCCCAGCACCTCCTCTTGGCTCCTCCCCCTGGCACCTCCCTTTGGCTCCTCCTCCTTGCTGAGCACGGCCTCTCACAGATGCTAATAAACATCTTAGTCCACTAAAGCGCTAATCAAGAGCTGCTGAAAGTGTCACAGCAGGCCGGCAGTTTAAAATACACACCGTCTGCTTCCCGAGGGGTGTTCTTTTCAATAAGAATCATTTTTTGTCGCTGTGGAAAAAAATATAAATAGATATATAAATAAAATGAAGACTAACCTGCAATTTATGTTAATCTGGTGATCCCTGAATAGAGATTTAACAAGTAGGGCATTGTGTGGTGTGGAATAATGTGGAGATTCTTATTAACTGAGTGCTGTGATTTTTATTACATTCTTCGGGCAGGAGTGTGTGCATGTGTGTGTGCATTTGCCTTGATATACACTTTAAGCTGCTTCTTTCCCCTCTGCGCAGACTAATTTTCTCCCTACATGACACTGTGTGCGTGTGTGTGTGTGTGCGTGCATGTGTGTGTGTGTGCGTGTGTGTGTGTGTGTTCATTTACATCTCTGTATCTTTTTCTGCCACTATCTTGCTGTGTCTCCATTTACTGCTATTAATCACGTTACATCCCACTAAACTTTTCCCGCTCTTCTGTGATTTTTATTCAATTTTACTCTTTCTTTCATTGTGTTGCCTCTGTCCATTGCACCCCACCCCACCCCCCTGTAATCAGCATTCTCGATAGTTAGAAAATTAAATTAACGGCAAACTTTAAAAACTGAGGCATCAGGTTAATGATTTAATTTTTTTCAATTAAGATAAAGAAACAGGCGTTCTCTTACCGCTGGGCCAAGGAGACACATCAAAGCTAGGCTTCAGTTTTGTTCTTAAGAATATATGTTCAAAAAGGTTGTTTGATACTGTTCTCTCATCCTCTCATTCTCTCTCTCTCTCTCTCTCTCTCTCTCTCTCTCTCTCTCTTTCTTTCTCTCTCTGGCCTACTCTGTTCTCAGAGTTTCTCTCTCTTTTACATTAGCTGAACAGATATACTATTAAGCAAGGCTCTCCGGGCCCTGAAGGCCCTCCTCTTAAACGAATCTCACTCTCACTCTTGGTTCAGAGTTTACATTTCAAATGGTTGAATTACTTGCATAGATTAGACTCATTTGATTGCATGTACATGAAATTTGCTGCAGTGTTACTGTTGTCTTATATTAGTATGCACCCCCCCCCCACACACACACACATACACACACCACAGTGAACCCTCCTCCACTGTCCTATGGTTCAGAGTTGAAACAGTGCAGGAATTACCTTGAAGTACATGAAAGTCATTAGAGACAAGGAGGGGAACGTTTGAATATGCAAATTGCTTGGTGAGATTAAGAAGCTGCTGATGTGTGTGTGTGTGTTTGTGTGTGTGTGTGTGATGGAGGTGAGGGTGGCATAGCTTCAATTGCTAACTCTGCGCTTTTACCCAGCAGTATATTCTAGGAGTGCTCATCCCACTGTTTTGTTCCCAACAAATCTCTCGTGCTGTCTCTCTGTCCAACTCGTTCTCACTCTCTCTTAGTTTCATGTTCTATCTGTCTGTCTCTTCCTCTATGTCACTATACTCTCACTACCTATGAGAAGCATTTATGCATTTTATTAATTTCTTTCAGCAATATTACATTTATTTCTCAATTTAGATTCTTTTAATTTTGTCTACTAATTATTTTAGGCTAACTATCGTAACATTTAAGTCAATCATGCATAGGTCAGTCATAGTTTTTACAAATTAAAACCAATATACCAGCATACCATATTTTTAAGAAATGACTTAAATAGACTGGTTAAGCTGTGTGTTTCTAATTTATATTCACAGTTCAGTTCTTCAGTCTGCTTCTGTTGCCTAGATGAAGAAATTCTACGAATTCTCTTTTGATGCCTCACACTTTATGAAACAACTCAGTTCTACTTCAGTTAAATTAAAATCCATTTCAACAGCGCTTCAAAGCACTCCCCGTCCGGACCGGCCCGTTTAAAAGCAGCTTTCCTCTCTGCGTCTGGAGGTGTTTATTTTTTTTGTTGCAGAGGCGGGCGAAGATGGACAGACGGTGGTGTGGTTCCAGGATCTGGCTGTGTGTCGTGTGGTTGTAGCTGTGTCGTGTAGCTATGGCTGTGTGTTGTGTGGCTGTAGTTGTGTGTCATGTAGCTGTAGCTGTGTGTTGTGTGGCTATAGTTGTGTGTCGTGTGACTGTAATTGTGTGCCGTGTAGCTGTAGCTGTGTGTCGTGTGACTAGCTGTGTGTCATGTGACTGTAGCTGTGTGTCGTCTGACAGTAGTTGTGTATCGTGTGGCTGTAGATGTGTGTCGTGTGGCAGTAGTTGTGGTTCGTGTGGCTGTAGCTGTGTGTCGTGTGACTGTAGCTGTGTGTCCTGTGACTGTAGTTGTGTGTCGTGTGGCTGTAGTTGTGTGGCTGTAGTTGTGTGTCATGTAGCTGTAGCTGTGTGTCATGTGGCTATAGTTGTGTGTCGTGTGACTGTAGTTGTGTGCCGTGTAGCTGTAGCTGTGTGTCGTGTGACTAGCTGTGTGTCATGTGACTGTAGCTGTGTGTCTTGTGACTGTAGCTGTGTCGTCTGACTGTAGTTTGTGTCGTGTGGCTGTAGATGTGTGTCGTGTGGCTGTAGTTGTGGTTCATGTGGCTGTAGCTGTGTGTTGTGTGGCTGTAGCTGTGTGTCGTGTGACTGTAGTTGTGTGTCGTGTGGCTGTAGATGTGTGTTGTGTGGCTGTAGTTGTGTGGCTGTAGTTGTGTGTCATGTAGCTGTAGCTGTGTATCATGTGGCTATAGTTGTGTGCCGTGTGACTGTAGTTGTGTGCCGTGTAGCTGTAGCTGTGTGTCGTGTGACTAGCTGTGTGTCATGTGACTGTAGCTGTGTGTCTTGTGACTGTAGCTGTGTCGTCTGACTGTAGTTTGTGTCGTGTGGCTGTAGATGTGTGTCGTGTGGCTGTAGTTGTGTGTCGTGTGGCTGTAGTTGTGTGTCATGTAGCTGTAGCTGTGTGTCGTGTGGCTATAGTTGTGTGTCGTGTGGCTGTAGATGTGTGTTGTGTGGCTGTAGTTGTGTGTCATGTAGCTGTAGCTGTGTATCATGTGGCTATAGTTGTGTGCCGTGTGACTGTAGTTGTGTGCCGTGTAGCTGTAGCTGTGTGTCGTGTGACTAGCTGTGTGTCATGTGACTGTAGCTGTGTGTCTTGTGACTGCAGCTGTGTCGTCTGACTGTAGTTTGTGTCGTGTGGCTGTAGATGTGTGTCGTGTGGCTGTAGTTGTGTGTTGTGTGGCTATAGTTGTGTGTCGTGTGACTGTAGTTGTGTGCTGTGTAGCTGTAGCTGTGTGTCATCTGACTGTAGTTTTGTGCCGTGTGGCTGTAGATGTGTGTCGTGTGGCTGTAGCTGTGTATCGTGTGACTGTAGCTGTGTGACGTGTGACTGTAGCTGTGTGTCGTGTGACTGTAGATGTGTGCCGTGTGGCTGTAGATGTGTGTCTTGTGACTGTAGCTGTGTGTCATGTGGCTGTAAATGTGTGTCGTGTGACTGTATTTGTGTGTCGTCTGACTGTAGCTGTGTGTCGTGTGGCTGTAGTTGTGTGTCGTGTGGCTGTAGTTGTGTGTCTTGTGGCTGTAGTTGTGTGTCGTGTGGCTGTAGTTGTGTGTCGTGTGGCTGTAGCTGTGTGTCGTGTAGCTGTAGCTGTGTGTCGTGTGGCTATAGTTGTGTGTCGTGTGACTGTAGTTGTGTGCCGTGTAGCTGTAGCTGTGTGTCGTGTGACTAGCTGTGTGTCATGTGACTGTAGCTGTGTGTCTTGTGACTGTAGCTGTGTGTCATCTGACTGTAGTTTTGTGTCGTGTGGCTGTAGATGTGTGTCGTGTGGCTGTAGCTGTGTGTCGTGTGACTGTAGCTGTGTGACGTGTGGCTGTAGATGTGTGTCTTGTGGCTGTAGTTGTGTGTCGTGTGGCTGTAGCTGTGTGTCGTGTAGCTGTAGCTGTGTGTCGTGTGGCTATAGTTGTGTGTCGTGTGACTGTAGTTGTGTGCCGTGTAGCTGTAGCTGTGTGTCGTGTGACTAGCTGTGTGTCATGTGACTGTAGCTGTGTGTCTTGTGACTGTAGCTGTGTGTCATCTGACTGTAGTTTTGTGTCGTGTGGCTGTAGATGTGTGTCGTGTGGCTGTAGCTGTGTGTCGTGTGACTGTAGCTGTGTGACGTGTGGCTGTAGATGTGTGTCTTGTGACTATAGCTGTGTGTCATGTGGCTGTAAATGTGTGTCGTGTGACTGTAGTTGTGTGTCGTCTGACTGTAGCTGTGCGTCGTGTGGCTGTAGCTGTGTGTCGTGTGGCTGTAGCTGTGTGTCGTGTGGCTGTAGTTGTGTGTTGTGTGACTGTAGCTGTGTGTCGTGTGACTGTAGTTGTGTGTCGTGTGGCTGTAGCTGTGTGTCGTGTGACTGTAGCTGTGTGTCGTGTGACTGTAGTTGTGATGTGTGTTGCGAGTCAAGGCAGGGCTAGGTTCTCAGCTAAAAGGAACAACCTTGCATTGCCCCCTACTGAGAAACTCACAGTGCCAAGTATACCACCTTTCCCTGTCTGAATGAGGGACGGTCTGCCGTCTCTCTCTCTCTCTCTCTCCCATCCTGCTGTTTATCTTTCCCCCTCTCTCTTTCTCTCTCTCTTTCTGATTCCCTTGGTAGTTCTTTCTCTCTTACAATCTCTCCCATGCAGCAGAATCTGATGTAGTCTGTGTTCTTCGTCTGCTTTGTCTTCAATTCCTTGAAATGCCCTCCATGCAATTGGTGAATTGATTATTATTATTATTTTAAATTATTAATATTGTTATTATAATTACAGCTGGTGTAGGTGGCTGCAGACAGTGTCCCCTGCAGACAGCTGACATCAGAGCTGCGTGGCGAGGTCAACAGATCCAGCTGCTCCTGGTCTGGGTCGTATAGGCAACACACCATCACTGCCAACATTACCCATGGTGCAACGGGAGCAGGAGGTGGCAACATTCCTGCCCTAATCACAGCTGAAGGTCACACCTGTGCCCTTCTCCACGCGTGTTGTTCCTGATGGCAGAGGCGGGGTCTGCCCACAGGTGCTTCCTCTGCTCTGTTGCACCTGTTTGGCTCACAGAGGCTCGTCTGATTGGATGATGAGTTGACTAAGGTGGGCTGGCAGTTGTGGACGTTTTCACAGCGCTGGCAGGGACAGCTACCTGAACACATCTGGAGTGATGGGACTGCACACTGCAGTCTGGCGAGCACCTGAATATCAGCATTTGGGGTTGTGTTAGTGGGGTTAGTGTGTTAGTGGGGTAAGTGCGCTAGTACTAGTAGGGTTAGTGTGCTAGTGGGGTTAGTGTGTTTGTGGGGTTAGTGTGCTAGTGGGGTTAGTCTGTTAGTGGGGTTAGTGTGTTAGTGGGGTTAGTGTGCTAGTGGGGTTAGTGTGTTAGTGGGGTTAGTGTGTTAGTGTGCTAGTGGGTTTAGTCTGTTAGTGTTAGTGTGTTAGTGGGGTTAGTGTGTTAGTGTGGTTAGTGTGCTAGTGGGTTTAGTCTGTTAGTGTGTTTATGGGGTTAGTGGGGTTACTGTGATAGTGTGCAAGTGGGTTTAGTCTGTTAGTGTTAGTGGGGTTAGTGTGTTAGTGAGCTAGGGGGTTTTGTCTGTTAGGGGAGTTTGTTTGTGGGGTTAGTGTGTTATTGGAGTTAGTCTGTTAGTGGAATTAGTGTGCTAGTGAGGTTAGTGTGTTAGGGAGTTAGTGTGTTAATAGAGTTCGTCTGTTAATAGAGTTAGTGTGCTAGTGGCATTGATGTGTTAGTGGGGGTAGTCAGTGGGGAACCGTCAGGGCCCTCTACACCCTCTCAGAAGGCCTAAAATATTCTTAAAACATATAATTTATCCAATTTTATTTTATGTACTTACAGTTTGACAATCGACATCTAAACAATTACAAAAATATAAGCAAATAAATTATTCAACCGTGTCTATTCAATCTGTGTTGGAAGGTGAGGGGTTAAGTGGAAGTCTGTGAGCCTGTGTCTCCCCCTATCAGGACTGTGATGCCCGCTGTTCGTTTACAGAGGGCCTGGCAGTTATAATTCAGCACAATACCAGTTTCAAATGACAGTAAAATTGACCAATCATATCTTCACTCTTAGTGGGCGGGCTTAACTGTATGATTATTTCCGCCCGCTGTGGCGACGCTAGCTGTCGTTAGCATACCACCGCTAGCTAGTTTCGATTCAGTCCTTTGATGCCCTCGTGCACGTTGTTTACATATTCCGCTCCCGAGGAACACGGAGCTGTGAACCGTATTTTGTTGGAACCTTATTTTGCTTAAGAATTTATCTAGTACAGATATTATTGTTTATTGCATTTCTAAAGCTGTACTGTCGTCTCAATTATTTCTTTATTATTATTTTCTTTATTGCTGTTAATTAGGAGAGGATTTTTTCCCAGGGGGTGTGGGAGCGGGCCCAGGTTTAATGGTCACGGTTCGCTACTGAGGGTAGTGTGCTAGTGGCATTATTGTGTTAGTGGGATAGTGTGCTAGTGGCATTGATGTGTTAGTGGGGTAGTGTGCTAGTGGCTTTAATGTGTTAGTGGGGTAGTGTGCTAGTGGCTTTAATGTGTTAGTGGGGTAGTGTGCTAGTGGCTTTAATGTGTTAGTGGGGTAGTGTGCTAGTGGCTTTAATGTGTTAGTGGGGTAGTGTGCTAGTGGCTTTAATGTGTTAGTGGGGTAGTGTGCTAGTGGCATTGATGTGTTAGTGTGTTTAATCTGTTAGTGATTTAATCTGTTAGAGTTAGTTTATTAGTGGGGTTAGTGTGTTAGTGGGGTTAGTGTGCTAGTGGCATTAATGTGTTAGTGGGGTAGTGTGCTAGTGGCATTGATGTGTTAGTGTGTTTAATCTGTTAGTGATTTAATCTGTTAGAGTTCGTTTATTAGTGGGGTTAGTGTGTTAGTGGGGTTAGTGTGCTAGTGGCATTAATGTGTGCTAGTGGCATTGATGTTTTAGTGGGATAGTGTGCTAATGGCATTGATGTGTTAGTGTGCTAGTGGCATTAATGTGTTAGTGGGGTAGTGTGCTAGTGGCATTAATGTGTTAGTGGGGTAGTGTGCTAGTGGCATTAATGTGTTAGTGGGGTAGTGTGCTAGTGGCATTAATGTGTTAGTGGGGTAGTGTGCTAGTGGCATTAATGTGTTAGTGGGGTAGTGTGCTAGTGGCATTAATGTGTTAGTGGGGTAGTGTGCTAGTGGCATTAATGTGTTAGTGGGGTAGTGTGCTAGTGGCATTAATGTGTTAGTGGGGTTAGTGTGCTAGTGGCATTAATGTGTTAGTGGGGTAGTGTGCTAGTGGCATTAATGTGTTAGTGGGGTAGTGTGCTAGTGGCATTAATGTGTTAGTGGGGTAGTGTGCTAGTGGCATTAATGTGTTAGTGGGGTAGTGTGCTAGTGGCATTAATGTGTTAGTGGGGTTAGTGTGCTACTGGAATTTGCTAGTGGAACTGCACAGGGAGTGAACCCGAATCATCTCATCATGGTGCTGTGGGGAATGAGGGATGAATCAGGGGAAATAAGCCATGCTGAGTGGTTCTGGGTTGAGTGGTTCTGGGTTGAGTGGTTCTGGGCTGAGTGGTTCTGGGTTGAGTGGTTCTGGGTTGAGTGGTTCTGGGCTGAGTGGTTCTGGGTTGAGTGGTTCTGGGTTGAGTGGTTCTGGGCTGAGTGGTTCTGGGTTGAGTGGTTCTGGGTTGAGTGGTTCTGGGTTGAGTGGTTCTGGGCTCCTTGATCCCCATGACCATCGCTAGGAGAGCTTTGCTGACTTGGTCTTATCAACAATTGTTTTATTTGTTGTTTCATGTGTAAAATGTACAGAGAAAATTTGATTGTCTGATGCTAAGATTGAGAGATAGAGAGAGAGAGTGTACATGTACGTGTGAGTCTGTCCACATCCTGGTTATATGCTGAGCGAAATCCTTCCTCTGGGTGCTTCATATATCCCCGTGGCTCAGTGGTATGCATTATTGCACACTGCCACCCAATATTGTGCAATAATCTGAGCATGCCCACAAGGCAGTGAGCATGGCCATGAGGTACTGAGTGTGTATGTGATTAACAGAGTGTGAGCGTGAGGAGCTGAGTGTACCCGTGACCCTCACACTGAGGTACTATATGTGCCCACAAGGCACCCAGTGCGTCAGTGAGGTAGTGAATATGCCCACAAGGCACCGATGGTGTGTTAGGTGCCGTGTTTGGCCACAATCTATTGAATATGTCTGTGAGGCACAGAGCACATTTAGAAGATACTGATCGTTCCTGCGCACCCTGAGGCACTGAGCACGCTGGTAAATCCCAAAATATTCCCGCAGGGCATCATGCATGTCCGCCTGACATTACACACGCATGCGAAGTGGACGCCGTCCCCCCCGCGCGACACAGCCAGCCTGGGAGGCATTTCGCAAGCCGGCGTGGCTTGGCCGGGACGCTCCTGCCCTCCCCTGGTGCAGCGGAGCGTCTGGGGGCTGCGGGCAGGTTGGCGTTCAGGCCCCGTCAGCGTGGGCACAGCGTGGGTGCCAGCCAGGATGCCAGCGCGGTCAGCCGCAGTCCAGGGGTAATCCACAGCAAATTCCTGCAGCGTGCGGTTCACACTTCCTGTTGCCAACACACACACACACACACACACACACACACACACACACACACACACACACACACACACACACACACACACACACACACACACACACACACTGCATCTCTCCCTCTCTGTTGTCTGACCACTCTTATCTTTCTCTGGGAGCCTCTGTGTTTTTTTCTCTTTTATTGCAGACGAGCCTCTCTACTCCGCTGACTCGTTTCTCCTCCCCGTTTGACTCCACGTTTCTCCTTTATTTCTCGCTTCCTGCTCACCATCTGCTACCTACCGTCGTCTCCGCGCTTTGGCCTAGCTTCTTCCTCTCTACCCGCTCGCTTTCTTTCTCTCTCTGTCGCTTTCCCTCTATCTTACAGTTTTCCTCCCCCCCTCGGTTGGAGCTGGTCCCAATCTTTGCTCCTGGCGGTGCTAATTCAGAGGAGGTTCTCCATTCGGCTGGTAAAACCGCCTCCCCTCCCTCTCCTCTGCCCAAGACTCCTCGCTCCCCACTTGAACCCACGGATTGGCCGGATTCGCCACTCTCCATTTCTCTCTCTCCTCTCCTCTTCCTCCATCCCTCCATCCCTCCCACCACCAGCATCCTCTCTTCCTCGTTCTTCACCCCTGTTGCGGGCGCTCATCCTGAGCTGGACACCTGCACCTTTCCGCTCTCCGCCGGACCCCAGACTGCGAGGCTCTCGCTGGGGGTGCGAAGACACCGGTGCCCTGCCTTCTAACAGCCGCTCCACACCACTGGACCGATCCACAGGCCGTGGTGGGAGAACTTCTGGGAGAGCCGTTTCTGTTTGAGAGAACTTGGCTGGTCAGGTGGTTCCTGACTGATGAGTGGCAGATTGAGGT
>NW_027507608.1:12500-30000 GCF_052324685.1 Brachyhypopomus gauderio
CTCTCTCTCTCTCTCTCTCTCTCTCTCTCCTAGACTCTGGCAGAGGAAAAATACAGCAGCTCCATTTTGGTTCCATGGCAGTGTGGCAGTCGCCACTGACCCCATCTTACCTCCCACTGGCCCTCAGCCACTGTAGAGTGGCAGCCATCTTGGATCCCTGGCAGTCCACACAGGAATAACAGAGAAGGAGCAAAAATGTTCTTTTTTCTCCCGCTCTCTTTCTCAGGATAGGAAGAAGAAAGGGAATGTTTATTTTACCACTGAAAAACACACGTGGCAGCCATTCTTACCACATTCAATCTCCTCTCGTTTAGCATCCGTTCAGCAATGGAGAAGGACAACAAAGAATGGACAGTAGCAGAGAGAGAGCAACAACAGGGTGACACTGACACACACACACACACACACACACACACACACACACACACACACACACACACACACACACACACACACACACACACACATTAATCCAGGAGGAGAGTGCCAACCACTGATGCTTTTACCCTCCTCAACAATCCCTGGTTCAGCCATGTGCCAGTCACTCTCTCTCTCTCTCTCTCTCTCTCTCTCTCTCTCTCTCTCTCTCTCTCTCTCTCTCACACACACACACACACACACACACACACACACACACACACACACACACACACACACACACACACACACACACACACACACCCCTGTCGTACCGCTCTATGGCCATAATGAGGCCTTATTAAGCTCTCTCTCCCTGTCGGGAACACAGGTTGTCACGGAGATGCAGGTAAGCTGCCGGCAGCGAAATGGTGGTGTTGTGCGCCACGTTAACGGCTGACACCACCCTGCGTCCTCACCTCACTGCCCCCCCCACCCTCGAACCCCCCCCCCCCCCAGACACCAGCGTCGCATTGAACATCTCCTACTAGCCTCGCTACGCGGTTATAAAGGAAAAAAAGGAAAATAAAGGCTAAATGTTTCAGAAACAGGGCAAAGAAGGAGCTTCTGCCTGTTTATTCTATTATCCCCCGCGATATCTTACCGTCACTCTGACACGCTTGGAATTCCTGTCAGCGCACGGCAGTGACACTACTGCCTGGATGGATCTGTTTACCGCTGTCTGAGCTAGCTACCTCATTCACCTGCTACGTGCTGAAAGGTGCCTTATTCAATCTCCTGAAAAGAAAACTGTCGTAATGTGTTTATTTTTTTTCCCCCCCCGCCAAATATTATTTATTTGCCTGTTTATTTATTTATTTATTCCATCGGAGAGACGGAGTGTGTTTTTTGTGCCACTATCTGCTCCTGTGCAGGTGCGGGCCGTACCTACTCGTGCTGTGATACACTCGCTGCTCTCCGATAACTCGGGGTGTGTGTGTGTGTGTGTGTGTGTGTGTGTGTGAGAGAGAGAGAGAGAGAGAGAGAGAGAGAGAGAGTGTGAGAGAGAGAGAGCACATGTGCACATGCATGCATGTGTGTGCCATGTGTTTAACACAAAAGCTGATGATTATGGCGTCAAGGAATCGCTTTTTTGACAACAGCAAAAAAAGAAAAAGCGTCAGTTAGAAGGATGGAGGAGTGGATGGGTGAGGCTGCACCATTTTCTAATCCCAACCCAGATGTGGGATTAATATGGAAACGTCTCTGTGTGTTTGAAACATTTGGACACATCAGTTTTATTCCTTCGCAGGAAGTCCTGTCTGCTCTGTTGGCCAGTGGTTTGTAACTCCAGTGTTACTGTGTCTAGTATTCAAACAACCCAGCAATGGTTGTAGAAACTGTGGACTTGGGGCAGTTATGGTTGTAGAAGCTGTGATGAGTGGATTTGGGGCAACGATAACTTGTGCGGTGTGATGATATGGGCGCACGTGAAGCATCTGACATTGTGGGTCGACCCGGCACCAATGAAGATATGACGACAGGCTCCATCCATGTTGGTGTTCTGTTTGAAACTGCATCTCGGTGTCGCTGGGCCCAATGTTGCAGATGTTGTGCAGACCACCTGGCTGAGTGCATGTGAGTGACCCCCCCCCCCCCCCCCCCCTTATGCAGCCAACACCCCCCCCCCCCCCATTGGTTTGATCCACAGGAGTATATCTATGTGGAGTGGATGGTGTGTGGGGGGTGTGGAGGTGTTGGAATGCGAGAGATTAAACTGTGTGTATAAGGTGATGCATTGCGATTGTCAGAGTGAAATCCTAGCTCTCCCTCTGCTATCACTTGCGAGATGCAGAAAGTCCTTAATCGTGTGTGAGTGCACACACACACACACACACACACACACACACACACACGTACATATACAACCAACAAACAATGCAGCCACATAATTCATATTCACAGAGATACCGAGCCGGAAAGAGAGGGTCTTCTTTTCTCCTTCTGCCTTTTGTCAGACATTTGTTGGACAGTGGTATAATTCTTAAATGATACTGTGTGTTTGTTTTTGTGTGTTTGTGTGTATGTGTGGGTGTGTGATAGAGAATAATCACTCTCTGTTGTCTTTTGGAGAGCACCCTGGAAGGACATTAACTTCAAACTCTGGCAGAAGTTGAAAAATAATCTAAACACTCAACTTCATCAATCCCATGCAGCCAATGGTGGATGTGAATGTGTGTGTGTGTGTGTGTGTACACATTACATTGGCACAGCACCAAATGCTAACTCTGCACATGTACAATTTGTTTTTACATTTTCCCAAAATAAAATAAACTAAAAATAAAGCAAATGAGGTTTGTCCCTGAAGTAAAATCTACACTTAAGTGGTTTATTTTTAATCCAGCAGCCAAAGGCTTCACTGATGCACAACTTATGTTGCTTATGTTAGAGCTGCTATGCTGAACCTCATTAAGGTCTTCTTACAGCAAATGAATGTCGCACTAGTCCTCCTGTACCGCTGGGACACATATGTGCCCGTGCATGAACATTCACATCTCCTAGACTGTCCCACCCATGATTAAAAAGACACAGTGGCTACGTGTGTCCTGTTCTGTAAGGCAGGACACGGGACACCTGCAGATCCTGAAACAGGAGGGAATTAGCTCAGGCTATTGCACTGTTGTTTGTGTGCTTAGATTTTTGTTTGTTACTTTATTTGCATTGAAGTAAAGCATGCAAGCAACGAAAACAGATTACATATAAATCACAGAAAGGAAAATGGTTTTCATATCATAGAAGCAGGAAGAATCAGAAACAGTCCATGCTGAGACGTTGCCAATCAACACCTCTGATCAATAACTCTGATCAATAACTCTGATCAATAACTCTGATCAATAACTCTTATCTGTGTGCCTGTGTGTCACACTCAGGTGCAGTGATCCACCTGATAGAACACACATAAGAATGCAGTCTCATGTACACACACATAAACACCACCTGTACAATTAATCTAGTTAGTTACGGATAAGGCTGAGAAACTCACACACACACACACACACACACACACACACACACACACACACACACACACACACACACACACACACACACACACACACCACACCAAACATAACATGCATAAATGCTACAACTGTAAAAATTACCCAAATAAGAATGAGGTTGCTAGATCTTTATGTTGCATAAATTATTTCTCTATCATGTTGCTCAGACTAGATTATTAGGTCTTTGTGTTTGTGTGTGTGTGTGTGTGTATCTGCATGTGCATGTGTGTATGTGTGGGTTCAGCCCTGTAAATTAGTTTAATTTCAAGCCTAGAGTGCTGGCTGGACACTTCTCTAATTAAATTGTCAGTAGGCAGATGATTAGAAATAGCCTCTGAAGTATGAGTCTACAGTGCTGTGTGTGTGTGTGTGTGTGTGTGTGTGTGTGTGTGTGTGTGTGTGCGTGCGTGCGTGTGTGTGTGTGTGTGTGTGTGTGTGTGTGTGTGTGTGTGTGTGTGTGTGTGTGTGCGTATGTGTGTGTGTGTGTGTGTGTGTGTGTTGAGTTGGTGTTTAAAAAAACGTATAAATGCATTGTTTGACTACACATAGTTGTCTGTAGGAAAACTGAACAATAACAATAACTATTTTCTCCATGGCTGCTGTCACAGTAACTGGACGAGCTTTACTTCCAATATGTAGTACTGTCAGTCTCACCTTGACCTTCATGAGCAAAGCAAACACTCTCTCTCTCTCTCTCTCACACACACACACACACACACACACACACACACACACACACACACACACACACACACACACACACACACACACACACACCTACTCACCCACAACACACACACGCACACATCAGTAAGTGGATTTAATATGCATCGAGACATTTCCCCAGTGCAGTTTAACTCTAGCCTAATGTAAAGGTTACTTATTGCCTGATGCTTCAATTAGGTTACACAACAGACCTCAGACTCTGGACTTCAGCGGTAGAGTCTGCTCCTCATTATCTCCATATAACCTTTAACTCTATTTCAGTAATCCCAGATACACTTCCAATGAAGATGCAGTGTGTGCTACCCAGATTAAAATGCTAATCTGCTCAAATAATCCAGCAAAATGCGCAGCCTACAACAGAGGGAGAGATGATTATTTTTGTATGGATGGGTGACATAAACAGCGTAATCGTGTTCCAAGCTATGGATGGATGAGAGACGAGATAATTGAAAACTAAATATGCAGCAGATAAAGAGAAAGATTAATTTATTAACTGTAAAATTTTATTTTTCCGCCATAGAGTCTTATTGCTGCAGAGAGACTGTTTAAGTCTTGATAAGGAAGCAGTGTGTGTAAGCACATATATATATGTGTGTGTGTGTGTGTGTGTGTGTGTGTGTGTGTGTGTGTGTGTGTGTGTGTGTGTGCGTGTGTGTGTGTGTGTGTGTGTACGTGTGTGTGTGTGTGTGTGTGTGTGTGTGTATGTGTGTGTGTGTGTGTGTGTGTGTGTGTGTGTGTGTGTGTGTGTGTGTGTATGTGTGTGTGTGTGTTTACTTGTTCCTGGATGTCAGAGAGCATTGCTATGGGCACTGCAATTGTGTAACACTGCTGGAATGCTAGCAATGAGAACTTCTACATGACGTCGTAGCAAGGAATGTGTAGCGAGGTGTCTTAACTCTGGGCTCTTTGTGAGAAGAAAATATGCTCATAATGGACTGATGACAGTAGAACCTGTTTTGATTTGTTGTTTGTTTGTGCTTAAAAAAGGTCAAAAGTCCAAACTATTTCCCTTTGGTTCCCGAGACTAGAAGATTAGAGTTAGATTTAGACTAAGGCTTAGGGTTAGGTTATGGGTTTAGGGTATGGATTCAGCATAGGTACAAGATGTGTGTGTGTTAGTTGGTATTTCGGCATGTATGCAAACGCCTGAGCAGTCACACCTCTGACATGACGCAGGTATCAGCAGGACCACGCGTGAAGGTCGCAGAGGAATGAACACTGTCTGACCAGTTTATGTGGCGTGTGTCATGTGACTCGTCTCCGCTGGTGTCACAATGACCTCTTCATTGTGAGGTCACGATCAGCCTAACCCCTCTCAGTACCTCACAGCTTCATTTACTGTGCACATCTAAGTCAGCGGTTTATCCCGTTAGACTTTGTTAACATCCACCATCCTTCTGGCATCTATATAATTTATCCATATACTGGCTGTTCTTTTGCTGTTTATTTCACATGCTTGTTTTAATTTGATATTGCATCACACTTGACATGGGAGAGCAACATAATGACAGTCTATGGTGGAATCTCCTACATGTTTCATTTATTATTTAATTTCTCTAAACAATATCGTTAAATGCTTCTATTGTGGATTTATTGTGTATTATGGGTTCTTATACCCGAACTAGGCAAAGGAAATGTTATCTTTGTTAGATAAATACATTGCAGTAAATATACTGTTATGCATTTATTGGCTTCACATAGCCTTTGTTGCTTTAAAGTAAATAGATAAAATATACAATAGAACTGGTAAATGAAAGCTGACTGCTCAAAAATTGTGCCAGGTCATGTGACTAACCATGTGACAGCTAGCCAGTAATACATGACTTACATGTGCAAAATTGAATTCAAATGTTTCTTGGAAGCTTGGGTTTCATTTTCTTGCTCTAACTTTGTTAACTTGATATGACTTCACCCCATACAGAAGCTCTTAAATCCTAATCTGAAATGACTTCAGTGGTGGATAAAACTACTGGTTTCCTACACACGTCGAAGTCTGATGTAACATGCAGTCTCAGCAACTCATTGACTCTTACTGTATATGCATATGTATTTAATTATTGCATGCACTATGCTTAAATGTGTATACCAAGCAAATGTCATTGTGACCAAATGCCTATATTACATTAAATTTCTCCTAAAAGGTTATACATTCCATCAAAAAACAGTGAGGTAAACAGTGAGGTAAACAGTGTGTTAAATGGTTAACAGTTAAATCACATTATTATTAGACCCTGAAATAGCTCAGTTTGACTTTATCCACTAATAGAAAAATATACAATCTACTGGTGTTTTTTATTTAAATTGTTTATTATTTATTTATTTGCAAGCATATGACCTTTCTATTCAGAGAGAGAGAGAGAGAGAGAGAGAGAGATAAAGAGAGTAAGCAAGGAAGAGGAAACAGAAAGAGAGAGAGAGTAGGAAGTGACAGAGCCTAGCCGTATGGCTAAAAAGCAAAAATAAACAGTTTGAGCTCAAAGGATAAAGTATCTGCAGCTTAGGAGAACTAAGTCGAAATGGGTAGGAGGATAAGCCATGTAAATATTCCTCTGTTTACCTGTCTGCACACTGCAAATTAATCACACACACACACACACACACACACACACACACACACACACACACACACACACACACATGCACAAACACTGTGACACTGTGTGTTTGGCTGTGTGTGTGCCCCACATTAATCATGGGAGGAGGGGGGTTGAGGCTTCACTGTAAACACTTCTAAGAGCTACCAGTTCCACCAGTTGGCACCGTTTTGTTTTGGTTAGGCTACGGCATGACTGATGGACCCTTAACTCTACACTGAAAGACTGCCAGGCAAGATTGAGAACCCAGGGACACCGGCGTGTGTGTGTGTGTGTGTGTGTGTGTGTGTGTGTGTGTGTGTGTGTGTGTGTGTGTGTATTGTGTGTTACTTCTGCCACCATCAGGTAGTTTCTTGTCTACTCTTATGTTAAAAGCTTTGTGTGTGTGTGTGTGTGTGTGTGTGTGTGTGTGTGTGTGTGTATAAAACACTTACACTTCAACTGATGTAGCCTATAGGTAGAGCTGAAGTAAAGCTGAGTTGGGTCCAAAGGGTTCGTTCTGCTCCTTTCCCTTCATAAGATTCTTACCCGCTGATTATTTCATATTTAAACCACTTGAATTCGGCTCACTTAAAATACCATTTCATGTACAGGAAAAGAGGGGAAAAGCACGCCGTGTTTGGGAGGGAGTCATCTTAACTCTGCTCATTATCATAGTATTTCTCATACCTGTCCCGTTCAATTCCCCTTTTTGGGGGTAGAATGGTTTAATTTAATATATGCTGTTCTTTTAATCACGAGCCGTGTGTTCTCACGGCAGGACGGATCACAGGCCTCAGCGCCGACTCGCGCCTTTTTGATTTTACACAAATTCTCTCGATTCCTCGGGAGGTTTGGCTGCTGCTCGCGAACTGACGGACGCTTTGGAAATGAAACGGGCTCGCTCAATCGGCTTTTATCTGCTGACGACAAATATCACTCTCTAACCCCCTGGTTTGATTATTTCTGTTGCACTCACGTGCACGCTCACAGTAGCGTGCGGGCTGTAAACGCTCCCGTTCGTGTCTGTGGGGATAAAAGATGAACACTTTTGTTAAACACATTTTCTCCCTCTACAGAACACTATATCCGTCCTTTAAGTGCATGCAATGTGCCTAAATTTAGCTGTTTTTGGTTGTATTTTAAGAGCCTGTTAAAAAAAAACTAAATAAGTGGAAACAGCATTTCATTTCAGTACATGCCAAAAATATTTTAACTTTTAAGCCAGCTGCAATACACTGTATGAAACACAATGCTCTTTTAAATGAATCCTCACTGACTGTCACTTCTAATGTGCTTGTAATTTGGTGCACACGTTTGTTATAGCACGCATGTAAGGGGAAGTTTAGTTTATTTGGGTGAAGTTTGTGGATTCACAGGTCAGCATGTCCAAGTAGTTTCTCACTAATGCCCCAATAAAGAAGGAGTAGAAACATCGAACCTCTATCTTCACACCCCCACTCCACGTCGTAGAGAGAAGGGCACTTTCTAAACTCCAGTATTTAAAATGGATCCTCCTTTGACGCACACTGAAACGGAGCTTAGAGGAACAAGACACTTAGAGTAAAGAAAGGGCTAAAAACAGGCGATTAGTTTGACGAGGGTGGCTGGCACTGCTGGCAATAGGCGCTAAAGGACAGAACTGTTCTCATTGTGCGTCGGTAACTTTAAAAAGAAGCTAATCCACTGCGCACTAATTGCGCTGCCACCTCCCGTGTGAGGCCCGTGCGGGCTCCTGCTCCGTCGTTGCGTTGCGTTGCGTTGCATCGGGTTGCGTTGCATCGGGTTGCGTTGCATCGGGTTGCGTTGCGTTGCGTCGCGTTGCGTTACGTTGTGTCGCGTTGCGTTGCGACGCTCTTGCAGGATCCTGCGAGCTGCGCTTTCGCCCTTCTCATAATGAGTTTTTTAAAAAGACATAATGCCGCTTTATTAGACGTACTTCTAAAATTCTCCCTTTAAAAACTGGTTGTCTTTGCTGGCATCAGATGTCGGAGCAGGCCGACACTGGATTATGGCTTCATTGCGCCGACGTCCCATTATTCTAGCAAGTCGACATTCCGGCAGATTGATTGGGACTTTTAATTAAACAGCAGTAATTATGGTGGAAATCTCCGTTGGAAAAGAAAGAATTAAAGTTCATTTCATCTGACTAATTATCTCGCGAGGCGAGGGCAGGAGCCGACACGGGAGACAACGCGCACCAGGCCGCACAGGTCCGAAAAAACACTCCAGAAATGTGTTTGAAAGGGGGAAAGAGGGCTTCCGTCCGCAGTGTTCATCTTCCTTTACCCATTTTGATAATGGCAATGAATAATTCCTCGTTTAATTCCCCCACTGTAGACCTCCCCCCCCTCCCCTTTACATTTCCTGACGTGCCTTTGGAAATGAAGGTTCGCGGTGGCTTTGAATTTCATCCGAGAACAATCACATAGTGGCAGATAGCGCTGTTGATTCTGCACCCACAGCTGAGTGAATGAGTGATGTGGGGGCGAAATGTTTGCTGACTCCACCAAGGAAACGACCCCCCCCCCCCCCCCCCCCCCCCCATCTCCTCCTGTCTGTCTCTCGAGCTCGGGTTTAGAGGAAAAAGTAATATAGGAATCACTTTAGCCGGAAAAAGAGCATTGCTATTTAGGCTTAGCACTCAATCAGGCTGACTGGGTGATGGCGATGGGGAGTTACCATTAGGGTGACCTGATTAGGGCCCTGACTTAGGCACCGCCGTCCTACGTGCCATTTCCCTGATAGTGCTGGAATCTGGATTTCCCGCTTGGCTGCGTCCGTGTGGCTAAATTCAGCCAAGCGCGCAGGCTGGCGTCGAGCGGGGAAGGTAATTCTTATTTCGGTCCCCGACGCCCGCCTCACACTCCACAGAATCCTCCGTCGCCGCGGAAATCCAATATTAACGGCGAGGTGAGGGAAAATATGAAGATTTCGGAGAGTTTGAATTTCCCGTAATGTAGGAAAGACAAATTATAATAACATCAGGAGAGGTTTTATCTAAGACAACACTAAGCAGAACTTATTAACTGGACTCACGTGCGCTCTTCAGAGGGGCTGATCCGCTCTCGTGCGCTCGTGAGGTAAAAAGATCAATAGTACCCAGAGGCCTAAAAGTCTTTTGTAAAGACAAAACCATTAAGCAGTTTTGCAGCTGCCTATGCAGAATAGAAAGGCAAGGTGCTTGGTGTGGTAGTGTTGCGCAATCTGTTCCAATAATTTTATTACTGTCTCAAGGCCTGTTTGAGCATGATGGAGCCAAACACCCCAGTGCAATCTCTCTCTCTCTCTCTCTCTCTCTCTGAGTGAGGGATGTATCTCTCACTCACATACAATCACAACTCCTCACTCTATGAGCCCCAACTTCAATTTAGCCTCATTTCACCACCTGCATGTGTTTCTGTGTGTCTGTGTGTGCGCGCACATATTTTCCTGCAGATGATGACTCCAGGTTTCTGCAGATGAGCCAGCATTGAGAACACAATCGCTCTTTTTCTCTTTCCTTCTCCTCCTCTTTCTGTCTCCCCCTCTCATCACCCATTCCCTCTTTCTCCAGGTCTGTCATCAAGCTCCGCCCACCTTTGGACCTGTCACTCCAGAACAGGATGCCCATTTAGGCAGTCCACAATTACACACTTGTGTGTGTGTGTGTGTGTGTGTGTGTGTGTGCGCAAGCGCATGCACATGGCCTCTCTGCACTGCAAAACACCGAGCAGGGGGCCTTAGCCAGTAGGAAACGTGATCCTGCCCGGGCCCCTCCCCACGGGGGCGGCGGTGCGCGCGGGGTCTGCCCGTCAGGGACAGGCGAACACAGAGAGGGCTGTGTGCCCCCCCCTCCCTGCTCCAGCCCCTTCCCAACAATTACCTTCAATTAGTGGAGTGCAGTGGCACACAGGGTCTGAATGGAGGTGCATTAGAGGCCAGGGTGAGTGACTGGAGCAGGGCCAGACCTACTGTCCCCCCCCCCCCCCCCAGCTCCCTTACACCACCCTGGAGCTAGGGTTACACCACACACACACACACACACACACACACACACACACACACACACACACACACACACACACACACACACACACACACACACATCCTCTGTGTGCACGTCTTTCTCCGTCCCTGTCTATCTTCTTCCATTTCTCTCTATCTGTGCCTTTCTCTATTCCCTGCTCTTTCTGTCTGTTGCTCTCTCTCTCTCTCTCTCTTTCTTCTTGCTCTTCTTCTTTTCTCCTTTGTGCTCAGACGCAAGCAGCATGCAAACGAAGGGAGAAATTATGGTATTGGTGTGGCAGCGCAGTTAGGACAGCCTATGTATGAGTGGGCCACAGCACACACACACACACACACACACACACACACACACACACATGCAGAGAGAAGAACTTGGACAAACTCTAGTTCTTTTGAGGTTTTTCAGACCACCTACAGAGACAGGTGCCTTAGATATACCAGTATGTGTGTGTGAGCATGTATGTGCCTGTGTATCTTTGTGTGTGTGTATATTAGAGTTAATAATGGACCACACGTTTGTATTCCTTTATTTCTGGATCATTATGCTAAAGCGTAAAGTGTAGAGATATAAAAGTTTTATAATTGTTTTTTGTTCGAACGTTTTGACGGGTTGTCCTTGGAGTTCACGTGTCAGCAACCTAAGGTTACTTTCACCATCACATTTCATTTCAGTGTGTCAAGGCATGTGTGATTTATAGTACGACCTCCAGTTGTGTGTTAGAAGGACAACAGAAACCAACATACAGGCCTAGTGGTCAGCTTTGAAATCAAAATACGGACGACAGCAAATTAATAATGAACATACACATGTGGAAAAAAATTCACAGGACACACACACACACACACACACACATACACACACACACACTTGCCCTGGGAAAACTGCGTGTCTAGACATATCCAATAAATCATATCTATCATTATTAATAAGCTCTGACAAAAGGGATTTATGAAACTGTATCGCAGGTCTTGCATGTAAACAAAAAAGCAGAAAGAAACGCCATGACTTCATTTAAGCTTTCACCAGTTCAAACGCAACCATTCCATTACTGAAGACATAAATCTACATTAACACACTAACAGCAGGCGTCTTTAATTTGAATGCTTTGGCGGTCTGGCTCACACGCAACTATCTATGCACACACTCTCACACACGCACACACACGCTGCGCTCTAACGCCAAACATCCCGGGGTCATACTTTGTGAGTGGTTGTCAAGGCGATGCTCGAAATGGCTCGTGTCCGCATCGGATGTCTTCCGGCGAATGTGCAGTGCTGAGCACGTGTGTGTGTGTGTGTGTGTGTGTGTGTGTGTGTGTGTATGTGGGCGTGTTTGTGTGTGTGTGTGTGGACGTGCATGTGATGTGTTCACTGATTGTACTATTGAATTATAATCAGCAGTGCTATCTGTAATTTGAGGGTTATCTTGCATTGTTACAATTATACAGACATTTGCTCAGTATATGAAGATAATGTAGCGATCACTGCTTGTGCAGATCACTGAATCAACCAGGTCGTGCTGCGGAGATCCAGAAAAATAGACAACCAGCCAAACCAAAACATCCCTTTATTTGTCCTGAAGCTTACAGCTTTGCTTTGTGCCTGTGCCTGTGTGTGTGTGTGTGTGTGTGTGTGTGTGTGTGTGTGTGTGTGTGTGTGTCAGTGAGAACGTGTGCAAGGGGGGCCGGGTAGATGTGAAGTGTTTGTGTGCCCGCGTGTGCATTCGCACGCTCGGCTGAAGCCACGATAAAGTTTGTGCCGTTTCTAATTAGAAGTTGGCAAAAATGTGATCATTAGTTTTTCAATTAAATGATACAGCGTTCCACAAAGCCGGTGCTAATCAGCCTGTAATTAATACAGGCGATTTTTTTGCTATTTATTTATTTATTTGTTTGTTGGCTTGCTCTGTGTTGTCCCACAGTGGCAAAAGAAAATAAGAAAGGCTGCTGGTCTTCTCTAAACGCTTATTTCTGTATGCTAATGTAGAGACGGCCTGTGAGATCTACACTTGTTGGCTGGTAGTTTATCTAGATGAACACATCCCTGCCGTTGCACACGTGCAGATACACACACTCGCACACACAGGGTTGATGTCAGGGCGGCCGTGTCTGGTCCTGGTAGATCTTCTCTGCAGGGGTTATTTCCAACACACCTGGCTCTAATATGGGGAAGCTACCAGAAGGTTTTGGCTAGCGGGATCGGCTGGGTTGGATCAGGCCTGGAGCAGAACCCTGCAGCGTGGTGGATCTTTAAGCCTGGAGCAAACGGGCTTTATGTGAGTGTTGTCAGTGTGATGAGCGTGTGCCTAGACACAGGATGTTGCTGGGTAGGTTTGTGGAAAGAGTGATAAAATCTGAATAAAAGCAGGTGATTAGGGGGGTTAAGCCAGGACTAATTATAAGGGCCCCTGCGCTAAGCACTAGCAAGGTATTCATTAAAACTTCACATTTATCAAGCTCCAGAGCTGTAAGGCCATAAGACCAGAAAGAATAAGTGTGTGTGTGTGTGTGTGTGTGTGTGTGTGTGTGTGTGTGTGTGTGTGTGTGTGTGTGGAATCTTTTCTTCCACCACAGTCTATACCTACAGTAATTTCATTTGTAGATTTTGTCATTATTATTTAACTTTATCTAGACACTATTGACTAATCTCAAAAACGTGTAAGATTACGGCCACAGACGGTCCTGTTTGCGGGAACAACTCTCCCCTATGTGGATCAAGGCCACTGTATCATCACTGATGTCTTCATTACCTGGACAGATGGTGCGTTAGCCCTGTGACCGTGGGCCATGTTTGCGAGCCGTTGTTCTCCCCCTTCTTCTCTTTCCCGTGGTGTTTCCACACTACTGATCACAACACGCATCAGAGGGAGTTTTTCCTCGCCACTGTCGTCTCTGGCTTGCTCATTAGGGATCTGGACCCATACGATTGTAAAGCTGCTTTGTGACAACATGTGTTGTAAAAAGCGCTATATAAATAAATTTGGACTTTGACTTGCACACACCATACACACAGCATACCGCACACTGTACACGTTACATACAAACACCATAACATACATGCAACATAAAACATACCTTACATACACTGTAAACACAAAGTAAATACAGCATGCACACACTAAACACATACCATAAACACAATGCAAACGTACTGTACACACACCATACTCACACCTGAACAGTAATGTTGGCTTCTGAACAAATAGGGAACACGGTCATTTTCCTACATTTTTATAGACCAAGCCTCAAATCACACAGCAGATCTTCATATTAGAAGGCCTGAATTACTTCCATTTAAAATGCACAGGCAGTGTGCTCCATTAAAGAGCTGATGGAGTTATTTCCAAACTTAACTTATACATATGCACATATTCATATTCCGCGCTGGAATCCTATTAACTTCCTACTGTAATATTTGGGGTGTTAAGCTGGGGGAGTACGGGGGGTAACAATACGGCCGCTCTGTGTCTCCCCGTGATTCAAATCACCCAGAGCCCTTAGACCAGGAGAGTAGAGTGGAGACAAATGAGAGTGGCGTCTGAAGTTTGGTGCAGCAAATAAAGACCCATGTGTTCTTCAGTGGCACTGGATGAGAGAGAGAGAGAGAGAGAGAGAGAGAGAGAATGTCAGCTGTTGTGCAGGTGACTTCGTAATTAGGACACCCCTCACAGTGTAGCGACCCCTACCCTCTGACCCCCACGACCCCCCCACACCTCCCAACTGCAGGCTGAGGGGTGATCTGGTAGGTGTGGGAAAGGAGGACGCCTTACAGTGTCGGAGTGGGAGTGTGCGGAAAGAGAAAGGAAAGGCTCCGCTGAAGTATGGTGTCCTCTCTGTGCTGTCCTGTCCTCTCTGTGTTGTCCTGTCCCTCTCTGTGTTTGTCCTGTCCGTCTCTCTGCTGTCCTGTCCTCTGTGCTGTCCTGTCCTCTCTGTGCAGTCCTGCCTTTGAGACATAAAGTGGGGGGGAAACATTCACACGATCATTTCAACATGAATACTGTAAGCCTGTGCAACCCCCCCCTGCTAATTACAGGCACATGCTGTCTGATCTGATGACTGAATTACAGCGTCTGCTACATATGTCTATCTTTACTTATAACTCAAGACTCGTGTGTGTTTGTGTGTGCCTGCATGTGCTTGTCTGTGTGGTTTCTTTGTGTGCGTGTGATCCTGCGTGTACGTGTTTGTGTGTGTGTGGTGTGTGTGTGTGTGTGTGGTAAAGATTGCGCTAAGGATGTGCTTTTTTATAGATGTCCTACATTTTCAGAGAGAGGGAAAAAAAAATATATAATCTGATTAAAATTGTCTTGATTGTTTTGTCAGATATTCGCACATATGTGGACGGCTTAGGAACAAATCCGCACAAGGTCTAAGTCTGTGCCGTCACCAGCGCGCGTTCCTGGCTAACAGGTAGGGGAAAGCATTTATACACTCCTCGTTGATAAGTGCCCGAGCGCGTATCTGTGGCGGTACAGTTAAGAACACTTCAGCCTTCATTATGTTCAACTAGAAACAAGACAAAGTTCACGGGGGCAGTTTCTTTGTTTTCTTGCTCATTGTTTGGCCCTGGGTGCAAGTTCTGACTGGGCCGAGGCCTAAACCCCCCCCGTGAGAGTGTGAGACTGCGTCCCCTCTCCTTTCTAAAAGGCTGAACACGGCTGTTTTCAGGTGCTGCTCGTGCTCCATAAAACTGGAACTGTCACTAAAGATGAATAAAAATGCTGGTAAAACGATATTTGAATATGTCGTTCATTGGGAAAATGGTGTCAAATTGTGCACGATTGTAAAAGAAAAATGCTTGCATTTATGATTACTCCCACGGAGGTCTTGAACAATTTGAAATTGTGGTAATGAAAGTAAATGTTAGCTATTTCTTTTTTGCATATCAGTTTGAAGAAATAGAGAAAAAATCATTCCATATTTTACAAATAAATAAAAAAAATTTGAAGAAGGAAATCCTGAAAAACAAAATACCAAAATATCCAATACCAGGGAACAAGAGAGTACTATCAGTTAAAGGTGTGTGGTGTGTGTGTGTGTGTGTGTGTGTGTATGACTTTTACAGCCATGATCAACTTTCTAACACTCACAATCCATTGTGGATAAATGCTCCGCACCTCTTCAAACTGTCTCTTTGCCTCATTTTCAAGTATTCTCTCAGCTCAAAATTAAAGTAAGAAAAAATATGAATTTCAGTATTAAAATCATTCACACTTGCATAAAAAAAACCACACACTTCATGCTGGCGATAACACACGGAGATTCGGCTTAATTTAAACTTGTGCAAAGTTTAAAGAAGAAGAGAAAGTCTACACTCTTGCCACGGTAATGAAAATGTGCAAATTATCAAATAACAAATTAATTAATGTTTGGAGTCCATGTTTGGAGCGAACTGCATTTACAAAAAAAAAGATAGGGCAGCTTGCACTTGCTGCAGTGGGGCGTAATTTATTACTGCCAAGTTCAAAAAGCCAAATAAATAAAGCACCACAGACACAGCGGGTCTAATTTTACACATTACGATACCGGAGTGATTCTCTCAATCCTTGTAGCCTGGAACTGCATTTTTAAAATTATAATAAATATGTAAATTAGTAAGTGGAGGTGAAGCAGATATAATCGCTCTTTGTTTTTCCAAAAACAAGCCACAGGTTAGAATATCTGGGCCTTTCCACCTCCTGCTACTAAAATTCTATTTCTTTTTAAATTTTGTTCTTGCCTTTACCTTCCTTTTCTCTCTCTCTCTTTCTCTTTTTGTCCACCTAGAGCACTTTCAGAAACATTAGCTCTTTTAATCAGCAGGGATGAAACAGGCTTTAGGTTGCTTGCCCTTTGACCCTTGGCCTGACGGTGACCCTTGCTCCCTGTTTGGTTGCTCTTGGGTCGGTTTGTCTTGGACAAAGCCTGTGCAAACATGGAACTGTCAGTCACTTAGCATGCTAATTCACCTTAATGAAAGGGGGGGATGAAGACTGCTGAAGGACCCCCGAGATGACATGGCCAGACACTTGACCCTCGCCCCCCCCTGCCTCAGCTAACGTCGCGGGGTTCAAGAGGGCGGCTCTAGAGGAGGAAAGCTGTCTCTGGGTGAACGGCGATCTGTGGTATCTAGTATCCTTGATCTCATTTTAGATCAAGGCATGGTCAATCAAACCGGAGTTAATTTTAGATTAAGGGATGTTTAATTGAACCGGAGCAAACCGGGCCAAAACAAACTTAGCTGGAACCTGGCCATATCAGATGTGCAAATGCAGGACTGAAATTGGCCAAAGAATATCAGAACACTGGATAAAGGAGCAGGGCGTTCTCCAGTGTGCTTAACAGACTGTTATACAGGCGTCTTCAAAGTAAAACACTAAACCCAGATGGTGGTGGATGAATCCCGGATGCTGAAGTCAGTGGAATGCTGTTATAAGTCAAATGAACCTGGGTTTCCATTTTTATTTATTTCATTTATTTTTTTGTCTTTCATAATCAAAAGACACTCATTGGCCTTAGCCCATGAAAGTGCTTTTCTTAAAATCAAGATGTGAATGTTTTCTTTACAGGCTTAAAGAGAAAGAGAAAGAGAAAGAGATAGATAGATAGGATAGATAGATAGATAGATAGATAGATAGATATTTCCCTTTTTATAGACATAATTACTGCTATGTCTATAGCTGAAAACCAGCAGATTGTGCTCATAATATTACATTTTTATTTTAGTCAGACATTATTACAACATTTGGTCGAGCCCTAGTAAGGACAGTAAAATGCTACACACACACACACACAC
>NW_027507609.1:0-29996 GCF_052324685.1 Brachyhypopomus gauderio
CTCCAAGTTATGCTCAGAAACACTGTTTAGAGCGCTTACAGCGCCAGCAAACGCTGTTTTGAACGCCTTAATACAAGACTTACTACTTGTATGGAAATGGATGTGTAACATTACAAACATGATAAAACAGCTTGTTATCACATCCAAACACTGTTTTGGAACAAAATATGAGTTTTCAGTTCATTCTTCAAAAGTTGCACTTTTGCCACAAGTTTATGCTCAGAAACACTGTTTAGAGCGCTTACAGCGCCAGCAAACGCTGTTTTGAACGCCTTAATACAAGACTTACTACTTGTATGGAAATGGATGTGTAACATTACAAACATGATAAAACAGCTTGTTATCACATCCAAACACTGTTTTCATTCAAAATATGAGTTTTCTTTTCATTCTTGAAAAGTTGCACTTTTGCCCCAAGTTATGCTCAGAAACACTGTTTAGAGCTCTTACAACGCCAGAAAACGCTGTTTTGAACGCCTTAATGCAAGCCTTACTACTTGTTAGGAAATGCATGTGTAACATTACAAACATGATAAAACAGCTTGTTATCACATCCAAACACTGTTTTGGAACAAAATATGAGTTTTCAGTTCATTCTTCAAAAGTTGCACTTTTGCCACAAGTTATGCTCAGAAACACTGTTTAGAGCGCTTGCAGCGCCAGCAAACGCTGTTTTGAACGCCTTAATACAAGACTTACTACTTGTATGGAAATGCATGTGTAACATTACAAACATGATAAAACAGCTTGTTATCACATCCAAACACTGTTTTGGAACAAAATATGAGTTTTCAGTTCATTCTTCAAAAGTTGCACTTTTGCTCCAAGTTATGCTCAGAAACACTGTTTAGAGCGCTTACAGCGCCAGCAAACGCTGTTTTGAACGCCTTAATACAAGACTTACTACTTGTATGGAAATGGATGTGTAACATTACAAACATGATAAAACAGCTTGTTATCACATCCAAACACTGTTTTCATTCAAAATATGAGTTTTCTTTTCATTCTTGAAAAGTTGCACTTTTGCCCCAAGTTATGCTCAGAAACACTGTTTAGAGCTCAAGTTATGCTCAGAAACACTGTTTAGAGCTCTTACAACGCCAGAAAACGCTGTTTTGAACGCCTTAATGCAAGCCTTACTACTTGTTAGGAAATGCATGTGTAACATTACAAACATGATAAAACAGCTTGTTATCACATCCAAACACTGTTTTGGAACAAAATATGAGTTTTCAGTTCATTCTTCAAAAGTTGCACTTTTGCTCCAAGTTATGCTCAGAAACACTGTTTAGAGCGCTTGCAGCGCCAGCAAACGCTGTTTTGAACGCCTTAATACAAGACTTACTACTTGTATGGAAATGCATGTGTAACATTACAAACATGATAAAACAGCTTGTTATCACATCCAAACACTGTTTTGGAACAAAATATGAGTTTTCAGTTCATTCTTCAAAAGTTGCACTTTTGCCACAAGTTATGCTCAGAAACACTGTTTAGAGCGCTTACAGCGCCAGCAAACGCTGTTTTGAACGCCTTAATACAAGACTTACTACTTGTATGGAAATGGATGTGTAACATTACAAACATGATAAAACAGCTTGTTATCACATCCAAACACTGTTTTCATTCAAAATATGAGTTTTCTTTTCATTCTTGAAAAGTTGCACTTTTGCCCCAAGTTATGCTCAGAAACACTGTTTTAGAGCTCTTACAACGCCAGAAAACGCTGTTTTGAACGCCTTAATGCAAGCCTTACTACTTGTTAGGAAATGCATGTGTAACATTACAAACATGATAAAACAGCTTGTTATCACATCCAAACACTGTTTTGGAACAAAATATGAGTTTTCAGTTCATTCTTCAAAAGTTGCACTTTTGCCACAAGTTATGCTCAGAAACACTGTTTAGAGCGCTTACAGCGCCAGCAAACGCTGTTTTGAACGCCTTAATACAAGACTTACTACTTGTATGGAAATGGATGTGTAACATTACAAACATGATAAAACAGCTTGTTATCACATCCAAACACTGTTTTCATTCAAAATATGAGTTTTCTTTTCATTCTTGAAAAGTTGCACTTTTGCCCCAAGTTATGCTCAGAAACACTGTTTAGAGCTCTTACAACGCCAGAAAACGCTGTTTTGAACGCCTTAATGCAAGCCTTACTACTTGTTAGGAAATGCATGTGTAACATTACAAACATGATAAAACAGCTTGTTATCACATCCAAACACTGTTTTGGAACAAAATATGAGTTTTCAGTTCATTCTTCAAAAGTTGCACTTTTGCCACAAGTTATGCTCAGAAACACTGTTTAGAGCGCTTGCAGCGCCAGCAAACGCTGTTTTGAACGCCTTAATACAAGACTTACTACTTGTATGGAAATGCATGTGTAACATTACAAACATGATAAAACAGCTTGTTATCACATCCAAACACTGTTTTGGAACAAAATATGAGTTTTTCAGTTCATTCTTCAAAAGTTGCACTTTTGCTCCAAGTTATGCTCAGAAACACTGTTTAGAGCGCTTACAGCGCCAGCAAACGCTGTTTTGAACGCCTTAATACAAGACTTACTACTTGTATGGAAATGGATGTGTAACATTACAAACATGATAAAACAGCTTGTTATCACATCCAAACACTGTTTTCATTCAAAATATGAGTTTTCTTTTCATTCTTGAAAAGTTGCACTTTTGCCCCAAGTTATGCTCAGAAACACTGTTTAGAGCTCAAGTTATGCTCAGAAACACTGTTTAGAGCTCTTACAACGCCAGAAAACGCTGTTTTGAACGCCTTAATGCAAGCCTTACTACTTGTTAGGAAATGCATGTGTAACATTACAAACATGATAAAACAGCTTGTTATCACATCCAAACACTGTTTTGGAACAAAATATGAGTTTTCAGTTCATTCTTCAAAAGTTGCACTTTTGCTCCAAGTTATGCTCAGAAACACTGTTTAGAGCGCTTGCAGCGCCAGCAAACGCTGTTTTGAACGCCTTAATACAAGACTTACTACTTGTATGGAAATGCATGTGTAACATTACAAACATGATAAAACAGCTTGTTATCACATCCAAACACTGTTTTGGAACAAAATATGAGTTTTCAGTTCATTCTTCAAAAGTTGCACTTTTGCCACAAGTTATGCTCAGAAACACTGTTTAGAGCGCTTACAGCGCCAGCAAACGCTGTTTTGAACGCCTTAATACAAGACTTACTACTTGTATGGAAATGGATGTGTAACATTACAAACATGATAAAACAGCTTGTTATCACATCCAAACACTGTTTTCATTCAAAATATGAGTTTTCTTTTCATTCTTGAAAAGTTGCACTTTTGCCCCAAGTTATGCTCAGAAACACTGTTTAGAGCTCTTACAACGCCAGAAAACGCTGTTTTGAACGCCTTAATGCAAGCCTTACTACTTGTTAGGAAATGCATGTGTAACATTACAAACATGATAAAACAGCTTGTTATCACATCCAAACACTGTTTTGGAACAAAATATGAGTTTTCAGTTCATTCTTCAAAAGTTGCACTTTTGCCACAAGTTATGCTCAGAAACACTGTTTAGAGCGCTTACAGCGCCAGCAAACGCTGTTTTGAACGCCTTAATACAAGACTTACTACTTGTATGGAAATGGATGTGTAACATTACAAACATGATAAAACAGCTTGTTATCACATCCAAACACTGTTTTCATTCAAAATATGAGTTTTCTTTTCATTCTTGAAAAGTTGCACTTTTGCCCCAAGTTATGCTCAGAAACACTGTTTAGAGCTCTTACAACGCCAGAAAACGCTGTTTTGAACGCCTTAATGCAAGCCTTACTACTTGTTAGGAAATGCATGTGTAACATTACAAACATGATAAAACAGCTTGTTATCACATCCAAACACTGTTTTGGAACAAAATATGAGTTTTCAGTTCATTCTTCAAAAGTTGCACTTTTGCCACAAGTTATGCTCAGAAACACTGTTTAGAGCGCTTGCAGCGCCAGCAAACGCTGTTTTGAACGCCTTAATACAAGACTTACTACTTGTATGGAAATGCATGTGTAACATTACAAACAT
The DNA here is from genome assembly GCF_052324685.1 of Brachyhypopomus gauderio. Lineage (NCBI taxonomy): Eukaryota > Metazoa > Chordata > Actinopteri > Gymnotiformes > Hypopomidae > Brachyhypopomus > Brachyhypopomus gauderio. Next base: position 4,081 of record NW_027507609.1, read on the forward strand.
GATAAAACAGCTTGTTATCACATCCAAACACTGTTTTGGAACAAAATATGAGTTTTCAGTTCATTCTTCAAAAGTTGCACTTTTGCTCCAAGTTATGCTCAGAAACACTGTTTAGAGCGCTTACAGCGCCAGCAAACGCTGTTTTGAACGCCTTAATACAAGACTTACTACTTGTATGGAAATGGATGTGTAACATTACAAACATGATAAAACAGCTTGTTATCACATCCAAACACTGTTTTCATTCAAAATATGAGTTTTCTTTTCATTCTTGAAAAGTTGCACTTTTGCCCCAAGTTATGCTCAGAAACACTGTTTAGAGCTCTTACAACGCCAGAAAACGCTGTTTTGAACGCCTTAATGCAAGCCTTACTACTTGTTAGGAAATGCATGTGTAACATTACAAACATGATAAAACAGCTTGTTATCACATCCAAACACTGTTTTGGAACAAAATATGAGTTTTCAGTTCATTCTTCAAAAGTTGCACTTTTGCCACAAGTTATGCTCAGAAACACTGTTTAGAGCGCTTGCAGCGCCAGCAAACGCTGTTTTGAACGCCTTAATACAAGACTTACTACTTGTATGGAAATGCATGTGTAACATTACAAACATGATAAAACAGCTTGTTATCACATCCAAACACTGTTTTGGAACAAAATATGAGTTTTCAGTTCATTCTTCAAAAGTTGCACTTTTGCTCCAAGTTATGCTCAGAAACACTGTTTAGAGCGCTTGCAGCGCCAGCAAACGCTGTTTTGAACGCCTTAATACAAGACTTACTACTTGTATGGAAATGCATGTGTAACATTACAAACATGATAAAACAGCTTGTTATCACATCCAAACACTGTTTTGGAACAAAATATGAGTTTTCAGTTCATTCTTCAAAAGTTGCACTTTTGCCACAAGTTATGCTCAGAAACACTGTTTAGAGCGCTTACAGCGCCAGCAAACGCTGTTTTGAACGCCTTAATACAAGACTTACTACTTGTATGGAAATGGATGTGTAACATTACAAACATGATAAAACAGCTTGTTATCACATCCAAACACTGTTTTCATTCAAAATATGAGTTTTCTTTCATTCTTGAAAAGTTGCACTTTTGCCCCAAGTTATGCTCAGAAACACTGTTTAGAGCTCTTACAACGCCAGAAAACGCTGTTTTGAACGCCTTAATGCAAGCCTTACTACTTGTTAGGAAATGCATGTGTAACATTACAAACATGATAAAACAGCTTGTTATCACATCCAAACACTGTTTTGGAACAAAATATGAGTTTTCAGTTCATTCTTCAAAAGTTGCACTTTTGCCACAAGTTATGCTCAGAAACACTGTTTAGAGCGCTTGCAGCGCCAGCAAACGCTGTTTTGAACGCCTTAATACAAGACTTACTACTTGTATGGAAATGGATGTGTAACATTACAAACATGATAAAACAGCTTGTTATCACATCCAAACACTGTTTTCATTCAAAATATGAGTTTTCTTTTCATTCTTGAAAAGTTGCACTTTTGCCCCAAGTTATGCTCAGAAACACTGTTTAGAGCTCTTACAACGCCAGAAAACGCTGTTTTGAACGCCTTAATGCAAGCCTTACTACTTGTTAGGAAATGCATGTGTAACATTACAAACATGATAAAACAGCTTGTTATCACATCCAAACACTGTTTTGGAACAAAATATGAGTTTTCAGTTCATTCTTCAAAAGTTGCACTTTTGCCACAAGTTATGCTCAGAAACACTGTTTAGAGCGCTTGCAGCGCCAGCAAACGCTGTTTTGAACGCCTTAATACAAGACTTACTACTTGTATGGAAATGCATGTGTAACATTACAAACATGATAAAACAGCTTGTTATCACATCCAAACACTGTTTTGGAACAAAATATGAGTTTTCAGTTCATTCTTCAAAAGTTGCACTTTTGCTCCAAGTTATGCTCAGAAACACTGTTTAGAGCGCTTGCAGCGCCAGCAAACGCTGTTTTGAACGCCTTAATACAAGACTTACTACTTGTATGGAAATGCATGTGTAACATTACAAACATGATAAAACAGCTTGTTATCACATCCAAACACTGTTTTGGAACAAATATATGAGTTTTCAGTTCATTCTTCAAAAGTTGCACTTTTGCCACAAGTTATGCTCAGAAACACTGTTTAGAGCGCTTACAGCGCCAGCAAACGCTGTTTTGAACGCCTTAATACAAGACTTACTACTTGTATGGAAATGGATGTGTAACATTACAAACATGATAAAACAGCTTGTTATCACATCCAAACACTGTTTTCATTCAAAATATGAGTTTTCTTTTCATTCTTGAAAAGTTGCACTTTTGCCCCAAGTTATGCTCAGAAACACTGTTTAGAGCTCTTACAACGCCAGAAAACGCTGTTTTGAACGCCTTAATGCAAGACTTACTACTTGTTAGGAAATGCATGTGTAACATTACAAACATGATAAAACAGCTTGTTATCACATCCAAACACTGTTTTGGAACAAAATATGAGTTTTCAGTTCATTCTTCAAAAGTTGCACTTTTGCCACAAGTTATGCTCAGAAACACTGTTTAGAGCGCTTACAGCGCCAGCAAACGCTGTTTTGAACGCCTTAATACAAGACTTACTACTTGTATGGAAATGGATGTGTAACATTACAAACATGATAAAACAGCTTGTTATCACATCCAAACACTGTTTTCATTCAAAATATGAGTTTTCTTTTCATTCATGAAAAGTTGCACTTTTGCCCCAAGTTATGCTCAGAAACACTGTTTAGAGCTCTTACAACGCCAGAAAACGCTGTTTTGAACGCCTTAATGCAAGCCTTACTACTTGTTAGGAAATGCATGTGTAACATTACAAACATGATAAAACAGCTTGTTATCACATCCAAACACTGTTTTGGAACAAAATATGAGTTTTCAGTTCATTCTTCAAAAGTTGCACTTTTGCCACAAGTTATGCTCAGAAACACTGTTTAGAGCGCTTGCAGCGCCAGCAAACGCTGTTTTGAACGCCTTAATACAAGACTTACTACTTGTATGGAAATGGATGTGTAACATTACAAACATGATAAAACAGCTTGTTATCACATCCAAACACTGTTTTCATTCAAAATATGAGTTTTCTTTTCATTCTTGAAAAGTTGCACTTTTGCCCCAAGTTATGCTCAGAAACACTGTTTAGAGCTCTTACAACGCCAGAAAACGCTGTTTTGAACGCCTTAATGCAAGCCTTACTACTTGTTAGGAAATGCATGTGTAACATTACAAACATGATAAAACAGCTTGTTATCACATCCAAACACTGTTTTGGAACAAAATATGAGTTTTCAGTTCATTCTTCAAAAGTTGCACTTTTGCCACAAGTTATGCTCAGAAACACTGTTTAGAGCGCTTGCAGCGCCAGCAAACGCTGTTTTTGAACGCCTTAATACAAGACTTACTACTTGTATGGAAATGCATGTGTAACATTACAAACATGATAAAACAGCTTGTTATCACATCCAAACACTGTTTTGGAACAAAATATGAGTTTTCAGTTCATTCTTCAAAAGTTGCACTTTTGCTCCAAGTTATGCTCAGAAACACTGTTTAGAGCGCTTACAGCGCCAGCAAACGCTGTTTTGAACGCCTTAATACAAGACTTACTACTTGTATGGAAATGGATGTGTAACATTACAAACATGATAAAACAGCTTGTTATCACATCCAAACACTGTTTTCATTCAAAATATGAGTTTTCTTTTCATTCTTGAAAAGTTGCACTTTTGCCCCAAGTTATGCTCAGAAACACTGTTTAGAGCTCTTACAACGCCAGAAAACGCTGTTTTGAACGCCTTAATGCAAGCCTTACTACTTGTTAGGAAATGCATGTGTAACATTACAAACATGATAAAACAGCTTGTTATCACATCCAAACACTGTTTTGGAACAAAATATGAGTTTTCAGTTCATTCTTCAAAAGTTGCACTTTTGCCACAAGTTATGCTCAGAAACACTGTTTAGAGCGCTTGCAGCGCCAGCAAACGCTGTTTTGAACGCCTTAATACAAGACTTACTACTTGTATGGAAATGCATGTGTAACATTACAAACATGATAAAACAGCTTGTTATCACATCCAAACACTGTTTTGGAACAAAATATGAGTTTTCAGTTCATTCTTCAAAAGTTGCACTTTTGCTCCAAGTTATGCTCAGAAACACTGTTTAGAGCGCTTACAGCGCCAGCAAACGCTGTTTTGAACGCCTTAATACAAGACTTACTACTTGTATGGAAATGGATGTGTAACATTACAAACATGATAAAACAGCTTGTTATCACATCCAAACACTGTTTTCATTCAAAATATGAGTTTTCTTTTCATTCTTGAAAAGTTGCACTTTTGCCCCAAGTTATGCTCAGAAACACTGTTTAGAGCTCTTACAACGCCAGAAAACGCTGTTTTGAACGCCTTAATGCAAGCCTTACTACTTGTTAGGAAATGCATGTGTAACATTACAAACATGATAAAACAGCTTGTTATCACATCCAAACACTGTTTTGGAACAAAATATGAGTTTTCAGTTCATTCTTCAAAAGTTGCACTTTTGCTCCAAGTTATGCTCAGAAACACTGTTTAGAGCGCTTGCAGCGCCAGCAAACGCTGTTTTGAACGCCTTAATACAAGACTTACTACTTGTATGGAAATGCATGTGTAACATTACAAACATGATAAAACAGCTTGTTATCACATCCAAACACTGTTTTGGAACAAAATATGAGTTTTCAGTTCATTCTTCAAAAGTTGCACTTTTGCCACAAGTTATGCTCAGAAACACTGTTTAGAGCGCTTACAGCGCCAGCAAACGCTGTTTTGAACGCCTTAATACAAGACTTACTACTTGTATGGAAATGGATGTGTAACATTACAAACATGATAAAACAGCTTGTTATCACATCCAAACACTGTTTTCATTCAAAATATGAGTTTTCTTTTCATTCTTGAAAAGTTGCACTTTTGCCCCAAGTTATGCTCAGAAACACTGTTTAGAGCTCTTACAACGCCAGAAAACGCTGTTTTGAACGCCTTAATGCAAGCCTTACTACTTGTTAGGAAATGCATGTGTAACATTACAAACATGATAAAACAGCTTGTTATCACATCCAAACACTGTTTTGGAACAAAATATGAGTTTTCAGTTCATTCTTCAAAAGTTGCACTTTTGCCACAAGTTATGCTCAGAAACACTGTTTAGAGCGCTTGCAGCGCCAGCAAACGCTGTTTTGAACGCCTTAATACAAGACTTACTACTTGTATGGAAATGCATGTGTAACATTACAAACATGATAAAACAGCTTGTTATCACATCCAAACACTGTTTTGGAACAAAATATGAGTTTTCAGTTCATTCTTCAAAAGTTGCACTTTTGCTCCAAGTTATGCTCAGAAACACTGTTTAGAGCGCTTACAGCGCCAGCAAACGCTGTTTTGAACGCCTTAATACAAGACTTACTACTTGTATGGAAATGGATGTGTAACATTACAAACATGATAAAACAGCTTGTTATCACATCCAAACACTGTTTTCATTCAAAATATGAGTTTTCTTTTCATTCTTGAAAAGTTGCACTTTTGCCCCAAGTTATGCTCAGAAACACTGTTTAGAGCTCTTACAACGCCAGAAAACGCTGTTTTGAACGCCTTAATGCAAGCCTTACTACTTGTTAGGAAATGCATGTGTAACATTACAAACATGATAAAACAGCTTGTTATCACATCCAAACACTGTTTTGGAACAAAATATGAGTTTTCAGTTCATTCTTCAAAAGTTGCACTTTTGCCACAAGTTATGCTCAGAAACACTGTTTAGAGCGCTTGCAGCGCCAGCAAACGCTGTTTTGAACGCCTTAATACAAGACTTACTACTTGTATGGAAATGCATGTGTAACATTACAAACATGATAAAACAGCTTGTTATCACATCCAAACACTGTTTTGGAACAAAATATGAGTTTTCAGTTCATTCTTCAAAAGTTGCACTTTTGCTCCAAGTTATGCTCAGAAACACTGTTTAGAGCGCTTGCAGCGCCAGCAAACGCTGTTTTGAACGCCTTAATACAAGACTTACTACTTGTATGGAAATGCATGTGTAACATTACAAACATGATAAAACAGCTTGTTATCACATCCAAACACTGTTTTGGAACAAAATATGAGTTTTCAGTTCATTCTTCAAAAGTTGCACTTTTGCCACAAGTTATGCTCAGAAACACTGTTTAGAGCGCTTACAGCGCCAGCAAACGCTGTTTTGAACGCCTTAATACAAGACTTACTACTTGTATGGAAATGGATGTGTAACATTACAAACATGATAAAACAGCTTGTTATCACATCCAAACACTGTTTTCATTCAAAATATGAGTTTTCTTTTCATTCTTGAAAAGTTGCACTTTTGCCCCAAGTTATGCTCAGAAACACTGTTTAGAGCTCTTACAACGCCAGAAAACGCTGTTTTGAACGCCTTAATGCAAGCCTTACTACTTGTTAGGAAATGCATGTGTAACATTACAAACATGATAAAACAGCTTGTTATCACATCCAAACACTGTTTTGGAACAAAATATGAGTTTTCAGTTCATTCTTCAAAAGTTGCACTTTTGCCACAAGTTATGCTCAGAAACACTGTTTAGAGCGCTTGCAGCGCCAGCAAACGCTGTTTTGAACGCCTTAATACAAGACTTACTACTTGTATGGAAATGGATGTGTAACATTACAAACATGATAAAACAGCTTGTTATCACATCCAAACACTGTTTTCATTCAAAATATGAGTTTTCTTTTCATTCTTGAAAAGTTGCACTTTTGCCCCAAGTTATGCTCAGAAACACTGTTTAGAGCTCTTACAACGCCAGAAAACGCTGTTTTGAACGCCTTAATGCAAGCCTTACTACTTGTTAGGAAATGCATGTGTAACATTACAAACATGATAAAACAGCTTGTTATCACATCCAAACACTGTTTTGGAACAAAATATGAGTTTTCAGTTCATTCTTCAAAAGTTGCACTTTTGCCACAAGTTATGCTCAGAAACACTGTTTAGAGCGCTTGCAGCGCCAGCAAACGCTGTTTTGAACGCCTTAATACAAGACTTACTACTTGTATGGAAATGCATGTGTAACATTACAAACATGATAAAACAGCTTGTTATCACATCCAAACACTGTTTTGGAACAAAATATGAGTTTTCAGTTCATTCTTCAAAAGTTGCACTTTTGCTCCAAGTTATGCTCAGAAACACTGTTTAGAGCGCTTGCAGCGCCAGCAAACGCTGTTTTGAACGCCTTAATACAAGACTTACTACTTGTATGGAAATGCATGTGTAACATTACAAACATGATAAAACAGCTTGTTATCACATCCAAACACTGTTTTGGAACAAAATATGAGTTTTCAGTTCATTCTTCAAAAGTTGCACTTTTGCCACAAGTTATGCTCAGAAACACTGTTTAGAGCGCTTACAGCGCCAGCAAATGCTGTTTTGAACGCCTTAATACAAGACTTACTACTTGTATGGAAATGGATGTGTAACATTACAAACATGATAAAACAGCTTGTTATCACATCCAAACACTGTTTTCATTCAAAATATGAGTTTTCTTTTCATTCTTGAAAAGTTGCACTTTTGCCCCAAGTTATGCTCAGAAACACTGTTTAGAGCTCTTACAACGCCAGAAAACGCTGTTTTGAACGCCTTAATGCAAGCCTTACTACTTGTTAGGAAATGCATGTGTAACATTACAAACATGATAAAACAGCTTGTTATCACATCCAAACACTGTTTTGGAACAAAATATGAGTTTTCAGTTCATTCTTCAAAAGTTGCACTTTTGCCACAAGTTATGCTCAGAAACACTGTTTAGAGCGCTTACAGCGCCAGCAAACGCTGTTTTGAACGCCTTAATACAAGACTTACTACTTGTATGGAAATGGATGTGTAACATTACAAACATGATAAAACAGCTTGTTATCACATCCAAACACTGTTTTCATTCAAAATATGAGTTTTCTTTTCATTCTTGAAAAGTTGCACTTTTGCCCCAAGTTATGCTCAGAAACACTGTTTAGAGCTCTTACAACGCCAGAAAACGCTGTTTTGAACGCCTTAATGCAAGCCTTACTACTTGTTAGGAAATGCATGTGTAACATTACAAACATGATAAAACAGCTTGTTATCACATCCAAACACTGTTTTGGAACAAAATATGAGTTTTCAGTTCATTCTTCAAAAGTTGCACTTTTGCCACAAGTTATGCTCAGAAACACTGTTTAGAGCGCTTGCAGCGCCAGCAAACGCTGTTTTGAACGCCTTAATACAAGACTTACTACTTGTATGGAAATGCATGTGTAACATTACAAACATGATAAAACAGCTTGTTATCACATCCAAACACTGTTTTGGAACAAAATATGAGTTTTCAGTTCATTCTTCAAAAGTTGCACTTTTGCTCCAAGTTATGCTCAGAAACACTGTTTAGAGCGCTTACAGCGCCAGCAAACGCTGTTTTGAACGCCTTAATACAAGACTTACTACTTGTATGGAAATGGATGTGTAACATTACAAACATGATAAAACAGCTTGTTATCACATCCAAACACTGTTTTCATTCAAAATATGAGTTTTCTTTTCATTCTTGAAAAGTTGCACTTTTGCCCCAAGTTATGCTCAGAAACACTGTTTAGAGCTCTTACAACGCCAGAAAACGCTGTTTTGAACGCCTTAATGCAAGCCTTACTACTTGTTAGGAAATGCATGTGTAACATTACAAACATGATAAAACAGCTTGTTATCACATCCAAACACTGTTTTGGAACAAAATATGAGTTTTCAGTTCATTCTTCAAAAGTTGCACTTTTGCCACAAGTTATGCTCAGAAACACTGTTTAGAGCGCTTGCAGCGCCAGCAAACGCTGTTTTGAACGCCTTAATACAAGACTTACTACTTGTATGGAAATGCATGTGTAACATTACAAACATGATAAAACAGCTTGTTATCACATCCAAACACTGTTTTGGAACAAAATATGAGTTTTCAGTTCATTCTTCAAAAGTTGCACTTTTGCCACAAGTTATGCTCAGAAACACTGTTTAGAGCGCTTACAGCGCCAGCAAACGCTGTTTTGAACGCCTTAATACAAGACTTACTACTTGTATGGAAATGGATGTGTAACATTACAAACATGATAAAACAGCTTGTTATCACATCCAAACACTGTTTTCATTCAAAATATGAGTTTTCTTTTCATTCTTGAAAAGTTGCACTTTTGCCCCAAGTTATGCTCAGAAACACTGTTTAGAGCTCTTACAACGCCAGAAAACGCTGTTTTGAACGCCTTAATGCAAGCCTTACTACTTGTTAGGAAATGCATGTGTAACATTACAAACATGATAAAACAGCTTGTTATCACATCCAAACACTGTTTTGGAACAAAATATGAGTTTTCAGTTCATTCTTCAAAAGTTGCACTTTTGCCACAAGTTATGCTCAGAAACACTGTTTAGAGCGCTTACAGCGTGTCACGTAGGGCAACGCCCCCTCTCGTAGCTGTCACTCTGGGTTCCCTCATGTCCGTGTTCCCTGCCTGTTTGTCCCGCCCCGCTCGTTTGTCTTCGTGATTCCTTGTTTGTTACCACACCCCCGTGTCATTGTTATCACCTGTCCCTTGTTTCAGTTCTATGTATATAAGTCCCGTCATTCCCCAGTTGTGTCATCCGTGATTTTGTCTATCAGTTGGTTGTTCATCCTGTCGGTTCGTGCTTTCGTGAGTTTACGCTGTGTTTCTGTTTTCCGTGTTTGTTCTGCCTGCTCCGTGTCTCCCGTCGTGTTTTAGTTCCCTGTCCCATTATGCCCTTGTACCTTACCTGTTCTGGCTGCCCTCCCGGTTTGACCCACGCCTGTCCTTTCGACTCTGATTTTGGTATTCCCTTTAATAAATCTCGCTCCTCTCAGCGATTGTGTCCGTCTCCTCGCTCCGTGGCGCAAGCCACGTTACATAATCACGGATCTAACGAGGACACAGCGAGAGAGCGAGACTCCGGTGAGTTTAGTCGCTGTAACGAGTTGTTGGCTGCTTCCGTGCAGTTTAACTCTCATGTGTTACAGCGCGAACGAGCCGGAGACAGGAATACCCCTGGCGCTGTGGGAACAAGGAAGTCTCGTCGCAGACCGAAGAAAGCGCAGTCTCTCACTACTGGCTTTCGCGGCGAGACTCCTTTTGAGCGCTGTGAGTCTGCCCTGCTTGACGAACGCCACAGGGGTGAGCAACCTGTGGTACAAGCAACGGGCAGACGGAGGGAATGCACAGACGAGCTTTGGCTTAACCCTCGGTCGGCTCTCAATGGCTGCTGCGAGCTCCCGACGCCTCAGAGGAGGCGGAGCCATCGCAGAGAGAGCCACCGAGGGGCGTGTGTGTCTGTGTGTTCTTCCAGGCTCAACCCGGACACTGAGGAGGAGGACCTAACACCGCTGATCCCGCCGGCTACTCCACAAGACACCCCCATGTATTTTTTGGGGGGGAGTACAAGCCACGTCGGCTTGGCGGACACGCCCCCCGATGACGTCAGTATAGTGGCTCCGCCCCCCGAGGACGTCGGCTTGGCGGACACGCCCCCCGATGACGTCAGTATGGTGACTCCGCCCCCCGAGGACGTCGGCTTAGTGGCTCCGCCCCCCGAGGACGTCGGCTTAGTGGCTCCGCCCCCCGAGGACGTCGGCTTAGTGGCTCCGCCCCCCGAGGACGTCAGTATGGCGGTTCCGCCCCCCGAGGACGTCGGCTTGGCGTACACGCCCCCCGAGGACGTCGGCTTGGCGTACACGCCCCCCGAGGACGTCGGCTTGGCGTACACGCCCCCCGATGACGTCAGTATAGTGGCTCCGCCCCCCGAGGACGTCGGCTTGGCGGACACGCCCCCCGAGGACGTCGGCTTGGTGGCTCCGCCCCCCGAGTGCATCTCCTCACCTCGGATTCCTGTCCCCGCTGCCCGTAGGCAGTTCGTGCCTGTTCCTGTCCCCGCTGCCCGTAGGCAGTCCGTGCCGGTTCCTGTCCCCGCGACCCAGGAGGGGTCGTCCACGCCGGTTCCTGTCCCCGCGACCCAGGAGGGGTCGTCCACGCCGGTTCCTGTCCCCGCGACCCAGGAGGGGTCGTCCACGCCGGTTCCTGTCCCCGCGACCCAGGAGAGGTCGTCCACGCCGGTTCCTGTCCCCGCGACCCAGGAGGGGTCGTCCACGCCGGTTCCTGTCCCCGCGACCCAGGAGGGGTCGTCCACGCCGGTTCCTGTCCCCGCGACCCAGGAGGGGTCGTCCACGCCGGTTCCTGTCCCCGCGACCCAGGAGGGGTCGTCCACGCCGGTTCCTGTTCCCGCTGCCCGCCAGCGGACCCTGCCTGTTCCCGCTGCCCGCCAGCGGACCCTGCCTGTTCCCGCTGCCCGCCAGCGGACCCTGCCTGTTCCCGCTGCCCGCCAGCGGACCCTGCCTGTGCCCGCTGCCCGCCGCCCGGCTCCGCCTGTGCCCGCTGCCCGCCGCCCGGCTGCGCCTGTGCCCGCTGCCCGCCGCCCGGCTGCGCCTGTGCCCGCTGCCCGCCGCCCGGCCGCGCCTGTGCCCGCTGCCCGCCGCCCGGCCGCGCCTGTGCCCGCTGCCCGCCGCCCGGCCGCGCCTGTGCCCGCTGCCCGCCGCCCGGCCGCGCCTGTGCCCGCTGCCCGCCGCCCGGCCGCGCCTGTGTCCCCAGAGACTGTGCTGCCCTCTATTGGGCCCGGACATTATGTGCCCCCTGCTCTGCCATGTGCCCCTGTCTCTTTGCCCATGTTCCCCTTGCTCCCATGTTCTGTCCCTGGTTTTGTGTTGGTCCCAGTCCCTGTGTGTGTGCCTGTTCGTGTCCTTGTGCCCGTCCCTGTGTCTGGTTCCGGTGGTGTCCTCTCTGTCCCGGTTCCCGTGTCTGTTCCCCAGGTTGTTACCCACCTTGTTCCTGTCCCCGTCACCATCGTCCAGGCCGTGTTTGCCTCAGTGTTTACCTCTGCCCTGTCCCCTGGCCCCGCTCCAGTGTCTGTCCCCAGTCCTGTCCGGTCCGGTCCTGCTCCTGTGCCTCGCCCTGGCCCTGTCCTGCCCCCCTGTGTCCCGTGTCATGCCGTGTCCCGGCCCAGCTCTTGGCCTGTCTCCCTGTCTCCAGTCCCTGCCGTGTCCCAGGTCCCCCGTCCTATTTTGTCTGGTCCTGTCCCTCCGGTCTGTCCTGTGTCCGCTGTCCCTGTCCTGTCTGCCCTTGCGTGCCCCGGAGTGGCACGCTTTGAGGGGGGGTTCTGTCACGTAGGGCAACGCCCCCTCTCGTAGCTGTCACTCTGGGTTCCCTCATGTCCGTGTTCCCTGCCTGTTTGTCCCGCCCCGCTCGTTTGTCTTCGTGATTCCTTGTTTGTTACCACACCCCCGTGTCATTGTTATCACCTGTCCCTTGTTTCAGTTCTATGTATATAAGTCCCGTCATTCCCCAGTTGTGTCATCCGTGATTTTGTCTATCAGTTGGTTGTTCATCCTGTCGGTTCGTGCTTTCGTGAGTTTACGCTGTGTTTCTGTTTTCCGTGTTTGTTCTGCCTGCTCCGTGTCTCCCGTCGTGTTTTAGTTCCCTGTCCCATTATGCCCTTGTACCTTACCTGTTCTGGCTGCCCTCCCGGTTTGACCCACGCCTGTCCTTTCGACTCTGATTTTGGTATTCCCTTTAATAAATCTCGCTCCTCTCAGCGATTGTGTCCGTCTCCTCGCTCCGTGGCGCAAGCCACGTTACACAGCGCCAGCAAACGCTGTTTTGAACGCCTTAATACAAGACTTACTACTTGTATGGAAATGGATGTGTAACATTACAAACATGATAAAACAGCTTGTTATCACATCCAAACACTGTTTTCATTCAAAATATGAGTTTTCTTTTCATTCTTGAAAAGTTGCACTTTTGCCCCAAGTTATGCTCAGAAACACTGTTTAGAGCTCTTACAACGCCAGAAAACGCTGTTTTGAACGCCTTAATGCAAGCCTTACTACTTGTTAGGAAATGCATGTGTAACATTACAAACATGATAAAACAGCTTGTTATCACATCCAAACACTGTTTTGGAACAAAATATGAGTTTTCAGTTCATTCTTCAAAAGTTGCACTTTTGCCACAAGTTATGCTCAGAAACACTGTTTAGAGCGCTTGCAGCGCCAGCAAACGCTGTTTTGAACGCCTTAATACAAGACTTACTACTTGTATGGAAATGCATGTGTAACATTACAAACATGATAAAACAGCTTGTTATCACATCCAAACACTGTTTTGGAACAAAATATGAGTTTTCAGTTCATTCTTCAAAAGTTGCACTTTTGCTCCAAGTTATGCTCAGAAACACTGTTTAGAGCGCTTACAGCGCCAGCAAACGCTGTTTTGAACGCCTTAATACAAGACTTACTACTTGTATGGAAATGGATGTGTAACATTACAAACATGATAAAACAGCTTGTTATCACATCCAAACACTGTTTTCATTCAAAATATGAGTTTTCTTTTCATTCTTGAAAAGTTGCACTTTTGCCCCAAGTTATGCTCAGAAACACTGTTTAGAGCTCTTACAACGCCAGAAAACGCTGTTTTGAACGCCTTAATGCAAGCCTTACTACTTGTTAGGAAATGCATGTGTAACATTACAAACATGATAAAACAGCTTGTTATCACATCCAAACACTGTTTTGGAACAAAATATGAGTTTTCAGTTCATTCTTCAAAAGTTGCACTTTTGCTCCAAGTTATGCTCAGAAACACTGTTTAGAGCGCTTGCAGCGCCAGCACACGCTGTTTTGAACGCCTTAATACAAGACTTACTACTTGTATGGAAATGCATGTGTAACATTACAAACATGATAAAACAGCTTGTTATCACATCCAAACACTGTTTTGGAACAAAATATGAGTTTTCAGTTCATTCTTCAAAAGTTGCACTTTTGCCACAAGTTATGCTCAGAAACACTGTTTAGAGCGCTTACAGCGCCAGCAAACGCTGTTTTGAACGCCTTAATACAAGACTTACTACTTGTATGGAAATGGATGTGTAACATTACAAACATGATAAAACAGCTTGTTATCACATCCAAACACTGTTTTCATTCAAAATATGAGTTTTCTTTTCATTCTTGAAAAGTTGCACTTTTGCCCCAAGTTATGCTCAGAAACACTGTTTAGAGCTCTTACAACGCCAGAAAACGCTGTTTTGAACGCCTTAATGCAAGCCTTACTACTTGTTAGGAAATGCATGTGTAACATTACAAACATGATAAAACAGCTTGTTATCACATCCAAACACTGTTTTGGAACAAAATATGAGTTTTCAGTTCATTCTTCAAAAGTTGCACTTTTGCCACAAGTTATGCTCAGAAACACTGTTTAGAGCGCTTACAGCGCCAGCAAACGCTGTTTTGAACGCCTTAATACAAGACTTACTACTTGTATGGAAATGGATGTGTAACATTACAAACATGATAAAACAGCTTGTTATCACATCCAAACACTGTTTTCATTCAAAATATGAGTTTTCTTTTCATTCTTGAAAAGTTGCACTTTTGCCCCAAGTTATGCTCAGAAACACTGTTTAGAGCTCTTACAACGCCAGAAAACGCTGTTTTGAACGCCTTAATGCAAGCCTTACTACTTGTTAGGAAATGCATGTGTAACATTACAAACATGATAAAACAGCTTGTTATCACATCCAAACACTGTTTTGGAACAAAATATGAGTTTTCAGTTCATTCTTCAAAAGTTGCACTTTTGCCACAAGTTATGCTCAGAAACACTGTTTAGAGCGCTTGCAGCGCCAGCAAACGCTGTTTTGAACGCCTTAATACAAGACTTACTACTTGTATGGAAATGCATGTGTAACATTACAAACATGATAAAACAGCTTGTTATCACATCCAAACACTGTTTTGGAACAAAATATGAGTTTTCAGTTCATTCTTCAAAAGTTGCACTTTTGCTCCAAGTTATGCTCAGAAACACTGTTTAGAGCGCTTACAGCGCCAGCAAACGCTGTTTTGAACGCCTTAATACAAGACTTACTACTTGTATGGAAATGGATGTGTAACATTACAAACATGATAAAACAGCTTGTTATCACATCCAAACACTGTTTTCATTCAAAATATGAGTTTTCTTTTCATTCTTGAAAAGTTGCACTTTTGCCCCAAGTTATGCTCAGAAACACTGTTTAGAGCTCTTACAACGCCAGAAAACGCTGTTTTGAACGCCTTAATGCAAGCCTTACTACTTGTTAGGAAATGCATGTGTAACATTACAAACATGATAAAACAGCTTGTTATCACATCCAAACACTGTTTTGGAACAAAATATGAGTTTTCAGTTCATTCTTCAAAAGTTGCACTTTTGCCACAAGTTATGCTCAGAAACACTGTTTAGAGCGCTTGCAGCGCCAGCAAACGCTGTTTTGAACGCCTTAATACAAGACTTACTACTTGTATGGAAATGCATGTGTAACATTACAAACATGATAAAACAGCTTGTTATCACATCCAAACACTGTTTTGGAACAAAATATGAGTTTTCAGTTCATTCTTCAAAAGTTGCACTTTTGCTCCAAGTTATGCTCAGAAACACTGTTTAGAGCGCTTGCAGCGCCAGCAAACGCTGTTTTGAACGCCTTAATACAAGACTTACTACTTGTATGGAAATGCATGTGTAACATTACAAACATGATAAAACAGCTTGTTATCACATCCAAACACTGTTTTGGAACAAAATATGAGTTTTCAGTTCATTCTTCAAAAGTTGCACTTTTGCCACAAGTTATGCTCAGAAACACTGTTTAGAGCGCTTACAGCGCCAGCAAACGCTGTTTTGAACGCCTTAATACAAGACTTACTACTTGTATGGAAATGGATGTGTAACATTACAAACATGATAAAACAGCTTGTTATCACATCCAAACACTGTTTTCATTCAAAATATGAGTTTTCTTTTCATTCTTGAAAAGTTGCACTTTTGCCCCAAGTTATGCTCAGAAACACTGTTTAGAGCTCTTACAACGCCAGAAAACGCTGTTTTGAACGCCTTAATGCAAGCCTTACTACTTGTTAGGAAATGCATGTGTAACATTACAAACATGATAAAACAGCTTGTTATCACATCCAAACACTGTTTTGGAACAAAATATGAGTTTTCAGTTCATTCTTCAAAAGTTGCACTTTTGCCACAAGTTATGCTCAGAAACACTGTTTAGAGCGCTTGCAGCGCCAGCAAACGCTGTTTTGAACGCCTTAATACAAGACTTACTACTTGTATGGAAATGGATGTGTAACATTACAAACATGATAAAACAGCTTGTTATCACATCCAAACACTGTTTTCATTCAAAATATGAGTTTTCTTTTCATTCTTGAAAAGTTGCACTTTTGCCCCAAGTTATGCTCAGAAACACTGTTTAGAGCTCTTACAACGCCAGAAAACGCTGTTTTGAACGCCTTAATGCAAGCCTTACTACTTGTTAGGAAATGCATGTGTAACATTACAAACATGATAAAACAGCTTGTTATCACATCCAAACACTGTTTTGGAACAAAATATGAGTTTTCAGTTCATTCTTCAAAAGTTGCACTTTTGCCACAAGTTATGCTCAGAAACACTGTTTAGAGCGCTTGCAGCGCCAGCAAACGCTGTTTTGAACGCCTTAATACAAGACTTACTACTTGTATGGAAATGCATGTGTAACATTACAAACATGATAAAACAGCTTGTTATCACATCCAAACACTGTTTTGGAACAAAATATGAGTTTTCAGTTCATTCTTCAAAAGTTGCACTTTTGCTCCAAGTTATGCTCAGAAACACTGTTTAGAGCGCTTGCAGCGCCAGCAAACGCTGTTTTGAACGCCTTAATACAAGACTTACTACTTGTATGGAAATGCATGTGTAACATTACAAACATGATAAAACAGCTTGTTATCACATCCAAACACTGTTTTGGAACAAAATATGAGTTTTCAGTTCATTCTTCAAAAGTTGCACTTTTGCCACAAGTTATGCTCAGAAACACTGTTTAGAGCGCTTACAGCGCCAGCAAACGCTGTTTTGAACGCCTTAATACAAGACTTACTACTTGTATGGAAATGGATGTGTAACATTACAAACATGATAAAACAGCTTGTTATCACATCCAAACACTGTTTTCATTCAAAATATGAGTTTTCTTTTCATTCTTGAAAAGTTGCACTTTTGCCCCAAGTTATGCTCAGAAACACTGTTTAGAGCTCTTACAACGCCAGAAAACGCTGTTTTGAACGCCTTAATGCAAGCCTTACTACTTGTTAGGAAATGCATGTGTAACATTACAAACATGATAAAACAGCTTGTTATCACATCCAAACACTGTTTTGGAACAAAATATGAGTTTTCAGTTCATTCTTCAAAAGTTGCACTTTTGCCACAAGTTATGCTCAGAAACACTGTTTAGAGCGCTTACAGCGCCAGCAAACGCTGTTTTGAACGCCTTAATACAAGACTTACTACTTGTATGGAAATGGATGTGTAACATTACAAACATGATAAAACAGCTTGTTATCACATCCAAACACTGTTTTCATTCAAAATATGAGTTTTCTTTTCATTCTTGAAAAGTTGCACTTTTGCCCCAAGTTATGCTCAGAAACACTGTTTAGAGCTCTTACAACGCCAGAAAACGCTGTTTTGAACGCCTTAATGCAAGCCTTACTACTTGTTAGGAAATGCATGTGTAACATTACAAACATGATAAAACAGCTTGTTATCACATCCAAACACTGTTTTGGAACAAAATATGAGTTTTCAGTTCATTCTTCAAAAGTTGCACTTTTGCCACAAGTTATGCTCAGAAACACTGTTTAGAGCGCTTGCAGCGCCAGCAAACGCTGTTTTGAACGCCTTAATACAAGACTTACTACTTGTATGGAAATGCATGTGTAACATTACAAACATGATAAAACAGCTTGTTATCACATCCAAACACTGTTTTGGAACAAAATATGAGTTTTCAGTTCATTCTTCAAAAGTTGCACTTTTGCTCCAAGTTATGCTCAGAAACACTGTTTAGAGCGCTTACAGCGCCAGCAAACGCTGTTTTGAACGCCTTAATACAAGACTTACTACTTGTATGGAAATGGATGTGTAACATTACAAACATGATAAAACAGCTTGTTATCACATCCAAACACTGTTTTCATTCAAAATATGAGTTTTCTTTTCATTCTTGAAAAGTTGCACTTTTGCCCCAAGTTATGCTCAGAAACACTGTTTAGAGCTCTTACAACGCCAGAAAACGCTGTTTTGAACGCCTTAATGCAAGCCTTACTACTTGTTAGGAAATGCATGTGTAACATTACAAACATGATAAAACAGCTTGTTATCACATCCAAACACTGTTTTGGAACAAAATATGAGTTTTCAGTTCATTCTTCAAAAGTTGCACTTTTGCCACAAGTTATGCTCAGAAACACTGTTTAGAGCGCTTGCAGCGCCAGCAAACGCTGTTTTGAACGCCTTAATACAAGACTTACTACTTGTATGGAAATGCATGTGTAACATTACAAACATGATAAAACAGCTTGTTATCACATCCAAACACTGTTTTGGAACAAAATATGAGTTTTCAGTTCATTCTTCAAAAGTTGCACTTTTGCCACAAGTTATGCTCAGAAACACTGTTTAGAGC
The DNA here is from genome assembly GCF_052324685.1 of Brachyhypopomus gauderio. Classification (NCBI taxonomy): domain Eukaryota; kingdom Metazoa; phylum Chordata; class Actinopteri; order Gymnotiformes; family Hypopomidae; genus Brachyhypopomus; species Brachyhypopomus gauderio. The sequence continues at coordinate 22,834 of NW_027507609.1, forward strand.
GCTTACAGCGCCAGCAAACGCTGTTTTGAACGCCTTAATACAAGACTTACTACTTGTATGGAAATGGATGTGTAACATTACAAACATGATAAAACAGCTTGTTATCACATCCAAACACTGTTTCTCATTCAAAATATGAGTTTTCTTTTCATTCTTGAAAAGTTGCACTTTTGCCCCAAGTTATGCTCAGAAACACTGTTTAGAGCTCTTACAACGCCAGAAAACGCTGTTTTGAACGCCTTAATGCAAGCCTTACTACTTGTTAGGAAATGCATGTGTAACATTACAAACATGATAAAACAGCTTGTTATCACATCCAAACACTGTTTTGGAACAAAATATGAGTTTTCAGTTCATTCTTCAAAAGTTGCACTTTTGCCACAAGTTATGCTCAGAAACACTGTTTAGAGCGCTTACAGCGCCAGCAAACGCTGTTTTGAACGCCTTAATACAAGACTTACTACTTGTATGGAAATGGATGTGTAACATTACAAACATGATAAAACAGCTTGTTATCACATCCAAACACTGTTTTCATTCAAAATATGAGTTTTCTTTTCATTCTTGAAAAGTTGCACTTTTGCCCCAAGTTATGCTCAGAAACACTGTTTAGAGCTCTTACAACGCCAGAAAACGCTGTTTTGAACGCCTTAATGCAAGCCTTACTACTTGTTAGGAAATGCATGTGTAACATTACAAACATGATAAAACAGCTTGTTATCACATCCAAACACTGTTTTGGAACAAAATATGAGTTTTCAGTTCATTCTTCAAAAGTTGCACTTTTGCTCCAAGTTATGCTCAGAAACACTGTTTAGAGCGCTTACAGCGCCAGCAAACGCTGTTTTGAACGCCTTAATGCAAGCCTTACCTACTTGTTAGGAAATGCATGTGTAACATTACAAACATGATAAAACAGCTTGTTATCACATCCAAACACTGTTTTAGAACAAAATATGAGTTTTCAGTTCATTCTTCAAAAGTTGCACTTTTGCTCCAAGTTATGCTCAGAAACACTGTTTAGAGCGCTTACAGCGCCAGCAAACGCTGTTTTGAACGCCTTAATACAAGACTTACTACTTGTTTGGAAATGCATGTGTAACATTACAAACATGATAAAACAGCTTGTTATCACATCCAAACACTGTTTTAGAACAAAATATGAGTTTTCAGTTCATTCTTCAAAAGTTGCACTTTTGCTCCAAGTTATGCTCAGAAACACTGTTTAGAGCGCTTACAGCGCCAGCAAACGCTGTTTTGAACGCCTTAATACAAGACTTACTACTTGTTTGGAAATGCATGTGTAACATTACAAACATGATAAAACAGCTTGTTATCACATCCAAACACTGTTTTGGAACAAAATATGAGTTTTCAGTTCATTCTTCAAAAGTTGCACTTTTGCTCCAAGTTATGCTCAGAAACACTGTTTAGAGCGCTTACAGCGCCAGCAAACGCTGTTTTGAACGCCTTAATACAAGACTTACTACTTGTTTGGAAATGCATGTGTAACATTACAAACATGATAAAACAGCTTGTTATCACATCCAAACACTGTTTTGGAACAAAATATGAGTTTTCAGTTCATTCTTCAAAAGTTGCACTTTTGCCACAAGTTATGCTCAGAAACACTGTTTAGAGCGCTTACAGCGCCAGCAAACGCTGTTTTGAACGCCTTAATACAAGACTTACTACTTGTTTGGAAATGCATGTGTAACATTACAAACATGATAAAACAGCTTGTTATCACATCCAAACACTGTTTTGGAACAAAATATGAGTTTTCAGTTCATTCTTCAAAAGTTGCACTTTTGCTCCAAGTTATGCTCAGAAACACTGTTTAGAGCGCTTACAGCGCCAGCAAACGCTGTTTTGAACGCCTTAATGCAAGACTTACTACTTGTTAGGAAATGCATGTGTAACATTACAAACATGATAAAACAGCTTGTTATCACATCCAAACACTGTTTTAGAACAAAATATGAGTTTTCAGTTCATTCTTCAAAAGTTGCACTTTTGCTCCAAGTTATGCTCAGAAACACTGTTTAGAGCGCTTACAGCGCCAGCAAACGCTGTTTTGAACGCCTTAATACAAGACTTACTACTTGTTTGGAAATGCATGTGTAACATTACAAACATGATAAAACAGCTTGTTATCACATCCAAACACTGTTTTGGAACAAAATATGAGTTTTCAGTTCATTCTTCAAAAGTTGCACTTTTGCTCCAAGTTATGCTCAGAAACACTGTTTAGAGCGCTTACAGCGCCAGCAAACGCTGTTTTGAACGCCTTAATGCAAGCCTTACCTACTTGTTAGGAAATGCATGTGTAACATTACAAACATGATAAAACAGCTTGTTATCACATCCAAACACTGTTTTAGAACAAAATATGAGTTTTCAGTTCATTCTTCAAAAGTTGCACTTTTGCTCCAAGTTATGCTCAGAAACACTGTTTAGAGCGCTTACAGCGCCAGCAAACGCTGTTTTGAACGCCTTAATACAAGACTTACTACTTGTTTGGAAATGCATGTGTAACATTACAAACATGATAAAACAGCTTGTTATCACATCCAAACACTGTTTTAGAACAAAATATGAGTTTTCAGTTCATTCTTCAAAAGTTGCACTTTTGCTCCAAGTTATGCTCAGAAACACTGTTTAGAGCGCTTACAGCGCCAGCAAACGCTGTTTTGAACGCCTTAATACAAGACTTACTACTTGTTTGGAAATGCATGTGTAACATTACAAACATGATAAAACAGCTTGTTATCACATCCAAACACTGTTTTGGAACAAAATATGAGTTTTCAGTTCATTCTTCAAAAGTTGCACTTTTGCTCCAAGTTATGCTCAGAAACACTGTTTAGAGCGCTTACAGCGCCAGCAAACGCTGTTTTGAACGCCTTAATGCAAGCCTTACCTACTTGTTAGGAAATGCATGTGTAACATTACAAACATGATAAAACAGCTTGTTATCACATCCAAACACTGTTTTAGAACAAAATATGAGTTTTCAGTTCATTCTTCAAAAGTTGCACTTTTGCTCCAAGTTATGCTCAGAAACACTGTTTAGAGCGCTTACAGCGCCAGCAAACGCTGTTTTGAACGCCTTAATGCAAGACTTACTACTTGTTAGGAAATGCATATGTAACATTACAAACATGATAAAACAGCTTGTTATCACATCCAAACACTGTTTTGGAACAAAATATGAGTTTTCAGTTCATTCTTCAAAAGTTGCACTTTTGCCACAAGTTATGCTCAGAAACACTGTTTAGAGCTCTTACAACGCCAGCAAACGCTGTTTTGAACGCCTTAATGCAAGCCTTACCTACTTGTTAGGAAATGCATGTGTAACATTACAAACATGATAAAACAGCTTGTTATCACATCCAAACACTGTTTTGGAACAAAATATGAGTTTTCAGTTCATTCTTCAAAAGTTGCACTTTTGCTCCAAGTTATGCTCAGAAACACTGTTTAGAGCGCTTACAGCGCCAGCAAACGCTGTTTTGAACGCCTTAATGCAAGCCTTACCTACTTGTTAGGAAATGCATGTGTAACATTACAAACATGATAAAACAGCTTGTTATCACATCCAAACACTGTTTTAGAACAAAATATGAGTTTTCAGTTCGTTCTTCAAAAGTTGCACTTTTGCTCCAAGTTATGCTCAGAAACACTGTTTAGAGCGCTTACAGCGCCAGCAAACGCTGTTTTGAATCGCCTTAATACAAGACTTACTACTTTGTTTGGGAAATGCATGTGTAACATTACAAACATGATAAAACAGCTTGTTATCACATCCAAACACTGTTTTGGAACAAAATATGAGTTTTCAGTTCATTCTTCAAAAGTTGCACTTTTGCTCCAAGTTATGCTCAGAAACACTGTTTAGAGCGCTTACAGCGCCAGCAAACGCTGTTTTGAACGCCTTAATACAAGACTTACTACTTGTTTGGAAATGCATGTGTAACATTACAAACATGATAAAACAGCTTGTTATCACATCCAAACACTGTTTTAGAACAAAATATGAGTTTTCAGTTCATTCTTCAAAAGTTGCACTTTTGCTCCAAGTTATGCTCAGAAACACTGATTTAGAGCGCTTACAGCGCCAGCAAACGCTGTTTTGAACGCCCTTAATGCAAGCCTTACCTACTTGTTAGGAAATGCATGTGTAACATTACAAACATGATAAAACAGCTTGTTATCACATCCAAACCACTGTTTTAGAAACAAAATATGAGTTTTCAGTTCATTCTCAAAAGTTGCACTTTTGCTCCAAGTTATGCTCAGAAACACTGTTTAGAGCGCTTACAGCGCCAGCAAACGCTGTTTTGAACGCCTTAATACAAGACTTACTACTGTTTGGAAATGCATGTGTAACATTACAAACATGATAAAACTGCTTGTTATCACATCCAAACACTGTTTTGGAACAAAATATGAGTTTTCAGTTCATTCTTCAAAAGTTGCACTTTTGCCACAAGTTATGCTCAGAAACACTGTTTAGAGCGCTTACAGCGCCAGCAAACGCTGTTTTGAACGCCTTAATACAAGACTTACTACTTGTTTGGAAATGCATGTGTAACATTACAAACATGATAAAAACAGCTTGTTATCACATCCAAACACTGTTTTAGAACAAAATATGAGTTTTCAGTTCATTCTTCAAAAGTTGCACTTTTGCTCCAAGTATCAATGCTCAGAAACACTGTTTAGAGCGCTTACAGCGCCAGCAAACGCTGTTTTGACGCCTTAATGCAAGCCTTACCTACTTGTTAGGAAATGCATGTGTAACATTACAAACATGATAAAACAGCTTGTTATCACATCCAAAACACTGTTTTAGAACAAAATATGAGTTTTCAGTTCAATTCTTCAAAAGTTGCACTTTTTGCTCCAAGTTATGCTCAGAAACACTGTATTAGAGCGCTTACAGCGCCAGCAAACGCTGTTTTGAACGCCTTAATACAAGACTTACTACTTGTTGGAAATGCATGTGTAACATTACAAACATAGATAAAACAGCTTGTTATCACATCCAAACACTGTTTTTAGAACAAAATATGAGTTTTCAGTTCATTCTTCAAAAGTTGCACTTTTGCTCCAAGTTATGCTCAGAAACACTGTTTAGAGCGCTTACAGCGCCAGCAAACGCTGTTTTGAACGCCTTAATACAAGAATTACTACTTGTTTGGAATGCATGTGTAACATTACAAACATGATAAAACAGCTTGTTATCACATCCAAACACTGTTTTTAGAACAAAATATGAGTTTTCAGTTCATTCTTCAAAAGTTGCACTTTTGCTCCAAGTTATGCTCAGAAACACTGTTTAGAGCGCTTACAGCGCCAGCAAACGCTGTTTGAACGCCTTAATACAAGACTTACTACTTGTTTGGAAATGCATGTGTAACATTACAAAACATGATAAAACAGCTTGTTATCACATCCAAACACTGTTTTGGAACAAAATATGAGTTTTCAGTTCATTCTTCAAAAGTTGCACTTTTGCTCCAAGTTATGCTCAGAAACACTGTTTAGAGCGGCTTACAGCGCCAGCAAACGCTGTTTTGAACGCCTTAATACAAGACTTACTACTTGTTTGGAAATGCATGTGTAACATTACAAACATGATAAAACAGCTTGTTATCACATCCAAACACTGTTTTAGAACAAAATATGAGTTTTCAGTTCATTCTTCAAAAGTTGCACTTTTGCTCCAAGTTATGCTCAGAAACACTGTTTAGAGCGCTTACAGCGCCAGCAAAACGCTGTTTTGAACGCCTTAATACAAGACTTACTACTTGTTTGGAAATGCATGTGTAACATTACAAACATGATAAAACAGCTTGTTATCACATCCAAACACTGTTTTGGAACAAAATATGAGTTTTCAGTTCATTCTTCAAAAGTTGCACTTTTGCTCCAAGTTATGCTCAGAAACACTGTTTAGAGCGCTTACAGCGCCAGCAAACGCTGTTTTGAACGCCTTAATGCAAGCCTTACCTACTTGTTAGGAAATGCATGTGTAACATTACAAACATGATAAAACAGCTTGTTATCCACATCCAAACACTGTTTTAGAACAAAATATGAGTTTTCAGTTCATTCTTCAAATGTTGCACTTTTGCTCCAAGTTATGCTCAGAAACACTGTTTAGAGCGCTTACAGCGCCAGCAAACGCTGTTTTGAACGCCTAAATGCAAGACTTACTACTTGTTAGGAAATGCATGTGTAAACATTACAAACATGATAAAACAGCTTGTTATCACATCCAAACACTGTTTTGGAACAAAATATGAGTTTTCAGTTCATTCTTCAAAAGTTGCACTTTGCTCCAAGTTATGCTCAGAAACACTGTTTAGAGCGCTTACAGCGCCAGCAAACGCTGTTTTGAACGCCTTAATGCAAGACTTACTACTTGTTAGGAAATGCATGTGTAACATTACAAACATGATAAAACAGCTTGTTATCACATCCAAACACTGTTTTGGAACAAAATATGAGTTTTCAGTTCATTCTTCAAAAGTTGCACTTTTTGCCACAAGTTATGCTCAGAAACACTGTTTAGAGCTCTTACAACGCCAGCAAACGCTGTTTTGAACGCCCTTAATGCAAGCCTTACCTACTTGTTAGGAAATGCATGTGTAACATTACAAACATGATAAAACAGCTTGTTATCACATCCAAACACTGTTTTGGAACAAAATATGAGTTTTCAGTTCATTCTTCAAAAGTTGCACTTTTGCTCCAAGTATGCTCAGAAACACTGTTTAGAGCGCTTACAGCGGCTGCAGCAACGCTGTTTTGAACGCCTTAATACAAGGACTTACTACTTGTTTGGAAATGCAGGTGTAACATTACAAACATGATAAAACAGCTTGTTATCACATCCAAACACCTGCTCTTTGGAACAAAATATGAGTTTTCAGTTCATTCTTCAAAAGTTGCACTTTTGCCACAAGTTATGCTCAGAAACACTGTTAGAGCCTCTTACAAACGCCAGCAAACGCTGTTTTGAAGCCTTAATACAAGACTTACTACTCTGTTTGGAAATGCATGTGTAACATTACAAACATGATAAAACAGCTTGTTATACATCACACACTGTTTTGGAACAAAATATGAGTTTTTCAGTTAATTCTTCAAAA
>NW_027507610.1:0-2500 GCF_052324685.1 Brachyhypopomus gauderio
GACCTGGGAGACGACTAGCTCTGTCCAGCCACGTGCCCAACTGCCAGTGATTTCTGCTGCTGCAGGGTGAGCTTGAAGTCCTGCTCAATGCGCTGCACCGTCCGCTCCTCACACGCACACACCCACGAGGCCTGCTCCTGTACACGAGGTGGGCGGGGTTTGGTCATAGGGGGCGGGGTTGGGCCAGAGGAGGAGGAGGAGGGGCCGGGTTAGGGCATTGTTGTGGTTGGTACACAGGTGTGCTTGTGTACCTACATGTTGAAGTCTGCCTTGTTGGTGTTTGTATATTATACATGAGACGGTGTGTGTGTACCTGAACGTTGGTGAAGTCCACTCTGTTGAGGTCGTTGAGCATCTGGCTGATCTGGGCGGAGTTCTGCAGAACAGCTCTGGCAGCCTGGGCCAGGTGATTCAGAGACGTGTATCTACGCAAGGTCTGTGCAAACGCACCCGCACACACCACCTACACATGCACACGTACACACACGCACGCATGCAATCAAGAATCAGAACAGTGACAATTTTGTTTCAGATTTATGGTATCATTAAAATTTTACAGACAGGCATGCACACACACACGAATGATGTATGTCTGACAGAGTATTAGAGAGAGAGGGTGTGTATGTGTGTTTGTGTATTAGCCATTAGACCCACTTTAACGCGAACCATCTCCTCTGGTATGTCGATCATGGCGCTGGTGAGCCAGTTCTCTAAACTCTTGGCACAGTTCCGGATGGCTTGGGTTAAGGCACCTGGGGAGGACACAACACAGTGTGTCAGACCTGTTAGTGTCCTGGATGCAGGACTGAGTTCTACTGCTAGTGTCCTGGATGCAGGACAGAGTCCTACTGCTAGTGTCCTGGACGCAGGACTGAGTCCTTCTGCTAGCGTCCTGGACGCAGGACCAAGTCCTACTGCTAGCGTCCTGGACGCAGGACCGAGTCCTACTGCTAGTGTCCTGGACGCAGGACTGAGTCCTTCTGCTATCGTCTTGGACGCAGGACCGAGTCCTACTGCTAGCGTCCTGGACGCAGGACCGAGTCCTACTGCTAGCGTCCTGGACGCAGGACCGAGTCCTACTGCTAGTGTCCTGGACGCAGGACTGAGTTCTACTGCTAGTGTCCTGGACGCAGGACCGAGTCCTACTGCTAGTGTCCTGGACGCAGGACTGAGTTCTACTGCTAGCGTCCTGGATGTCGTGACCCTCCTGTGGGGTTGAGCACAGCATCCTCCATTATAGTAGTGCAGAGAAACACAGAGCTCACTTCACTTGACTTCACTTATCATGAAAAAACAGTACTAGACTGAAAATGATTCAGATTAAGATAGATAAGATATCTTTATTGTCATTGCACAAGGTGTAGAGTGAGGTGGAGCTGTATCAAGTTATGTGAATAATCATTGGTCAGCGATCTCAGGCAAATTCATCTTTACACAAAGTCACTATACAATCCCCCACCAGAACGTTGCAGAGTTGTGACACAGGTCTGAGGACGTCAGGAACATCTGTCAGGGTCTGTTAGAGGGAGTTGTGTAGTGAAGTGTAAAGTTGTGTAGAGTTGTGTAGTGAAGTGTAAAGTTGTGTAGAGTTGTGTAACTCACTGGGTATTGGTCTGAGGACTTCAGGGATGAGGATCTCCACCAACGTCTGGTAGAGGGAGTTGTGTAGTGAAGTGTAAAGTTGTGTAGAGTTGTGTAACTCACTGGGTATTGGTCTGAGCACTTCAAGGATGAGGATCTCCACCAACGTCTGGTAGAGGGAGTTGTGTAGTGAAGTGTAAAGTTGTGTAACTCACTGGGTATTGGTCTGAGGACTTCAAGGATGAGGATCTCCACCAACGTCTGGTAGAGGGAGTTGTGTAGTAAAAGTGTAGTGTAAGTTGTGTAGAGTTGTGTAACTCACTGGGTATTGGTCTGAGGACTCCAAGGATGAGGATCTCCACCAACGTTTGGTAGAGGGAGTTGTGTAGTGAAGTGTAAAGTAGTGTAGTGAAGTGTAAAGTTGTGTAGAGTTGTGTAACTCACTGGTATTGGTCTGAGGACTTCAGGGATGAGGATCTCCACCAACGTCTGGTAGAGGGAGTTGTGTAGTGAAGTGTAAAGTTGTGTAGAGTTGTGTAACTCACTGGGTATTGGTCTGAGGACTTCAGGGATGAGGATCTCCACCAACGTCTGGTAGAGGGAGTTGTGTAGTGAAGTGTAAAGTTGTGTAGAGTTGTGTAGTGAAGTGTAAAGTTGTGTAGAGTTGTGTAACTCACTGGGTATTGGTCTGAGGACTTCAGGGATGAGGATCTCCACCAACGTCTGGTAGAGGGAGTTGTGTAGTGAAGTGTAAAGTTGTGTAGAGTTGTGTAGTGAAGTGTAAAGTTGTGTAGAGTTGTGTAACTCACTGGGTATTGGTCTGAGGACTTCAGGGATGAGGATCTCCACCAACGTCTGGTAGAGGGAGTTGTGTAGTGAAGTGTAAAGTTGTGTAGAGTTGTGTAACTCACTGGGTATT
>NW_027507610.1:15000-29866 GCF_052324685.1 Brachyhypopomus gauderio
TGGCATGATTTATACTGATAAGGAAACTAACCTTGATTCATAAAATTATAGTTATGAACACAAGAAACACAAAAGATCAGCCATTTGTTACTAGTTGTTACTCTGGGGTTAGATTATACACCATCATAAATGTTTATATGTCAGTATAATACAGTGTCAAACAGTCAAACAGTTAAACACTGCTCAAAACCCAACTACAAATCAGTCAGACAGGCCCATAATCCCTAGGTGAGCAGGGTCTGAACATGGACCAAACACTAGAACCAATACGCCAGACAGCTGTCTCACACTCATGGCCCTGTACGCTACCGCTGAATGCACAACAAGAGAGAGCTGGAGTCATACTAGAGTCATTTAGCCATATGTGCACGGCACCCACCAATGAGGAAGCGTGTGAATCAGCCTGCTGTTCAGTCAGCAGAGCAGCTGCATACACGGCTGATGATGGAAAGACAGTCGCCTCCAGACACACGGAGCTACGTCCCCGAGCCGAGAACAACCACAGACGCCTGACTGCAAACGCCATCCAGGACTTAACTGACCTGACCGAGTCCATTCATGATCCTGCAAGATGTAATCTTGCTGTCAACAGGAATACCTGGATTTATGTGACCGTCTATAAAATCTAATTTGGGGTTTTCAGATAATTAGCTTCTCCAAGACAGTCACTATGGTCTACCGATCTCCATGTACAGTGGGTATTCCAGCTAGACGGCATAGCTACGCATACACCTGTCCCAAAGACATGGACGATAGTGCGCTCAGGGCTTTACTCATTGGTAAAGAACCGTGTGTGTTGGCTGGACATCAGCTTTCTGACTGTTATGCTTACATGACCTTTATCCATTGTAAGGACCACCTATTTTACATCGAAAGAATGGAGGAATTCTGGCAAATAAAGACATTGCTTCCTGTGCTCTGGGACGGTCTGCGTAAGACACGCTTCGTGTGTGTACGTTGTGTGGCTGGCAGAGCACGATTACAAGATTAGAACCATAGATTGCAGTTCTGTGGGGCTTAAAGGTGTTGTGGACAGCGTACAGGCCTCAGCAAACCTCAGCAGGGCAATGGCATCGCTTAAGGGGGCGGAGCTCGGAGGTTCCCCCAGTGCAGGGGAAACAGGAAGGCAGAGGGGAGAAAAATACGTTTTGAACAGGAAACGCTGCAGTTTAATCCAGGTCATGTGTTTACTTACTTTTGTCAACAGACACAGACACACAAACCAGACAAAGGTGCCTTTATCTGGGTGTGATCTCAGACAGGTAGAGAGTGCAAGTCTTGTGTGCATGAGTGAGTGTGTGTGTGTGTGTGTGTGTTTAGTAGAAACGGAAGTGTGGCTCTTGTGTCTTGCTGAAACGCATGGGAAGTTATTTCCTGTTTAACAGTCACCCTAGGACTTTTAACAGTGCCTGTGAACAATACGATACCCTCAACACTGTGTGTAAGGAGGATCCGTCTGAAAAGAGGAAACTTCATATTAAACCTCACACTGAAAAAAGGCCTAATGGTTCTCTTTCTATAATCAGAACGAATAATAACATTGGCAACATTTACATTTTTGACCTGCCAGCCGATCTAAAACGCCGGATAGTCAGGGTTATATTTAAAATATTTCACACACATCTAAGTATTGAACGTGTTCCGTTTTCATGATTAATTAACCGTGTTTATTTGTCGTGAGCCGCGCGCGTGGGTATGTGACGCTAGACGCTGAGCGCGCGCTCTCATCCTCTCGCGGGCTACGCGAGTATCAATATCTCCCCTGAAACTCGCACAACAGGTTTTACAATGCGCCCCTTTTACGGTAAATAGGGTTCAAATAGGCAGTGTTTACATGCCCGGGCTTGTGACGGAATTCTTGTGAGTGAAGATTTCATGTTATCTACATTCAGTTCCGATCTGAGAATGAGCCACATTGCGTTGCAGAAGTAGCTACACACGTCGCTGTGGTAACTGCTGTAGTTACTGTGCACGCACGTTGGACAAAGGTTTACTTACTTCAACTAAAACTATTTAGCGTATATATATATATACGCACAGACAAACTATCAATAATAAATGACTTTAAATTACTTATTTAGTGTACTCTGTAGTCCAAGCGGTACTGACATAAGAATTTGGTTACGAACAAAGCCAATCACACTGTTTCAACTTTTCCCTGCCACGCCCACCCGAGGAAGCCCCTCCCCCTCCACTCCCTTACTGACAGCCCCGTGAGCGCTGATCTGGTAAGCATATGGCCTTCGACGACTTTCACCAACGTTTCCAGAAACTTTTAAAGACTTTCTCGATACATTTCAGACTGCTTGAACGACCGAATGCCTGGAACTCACTCTTGTGCGTGAATGAAAGTCTTCTAAAGAAAGTACAACATGATTACGACACACAGGGGCACAAGTCGCCATTTGACACATGATCCTGAAACATTCTTCCCCTTTAAGTAATCGAGACAGTTGAACTCTGCTTTGACAGAACGGGTAGCCTACCAAAAAAGCCAACAAGTAAAAGTACAACACTCTCGAGTTACAACACCCGCCATTTTGTACCACTATCACAGATTTGACATCGTCATAACAACCGTCTGCGTTTGGAAAGACAGCTCGCTTTCTGCCGTAGCAAGAGGATCTAGTTCCCTTCGCCTCGCTCCTACTTTAAAGCGCTTCAGTTGAAGAAATTGAGACATAGAGACTTAACAGTTTGTTTTTAAAAGCACAACAGTCTTCATAAAATAAAACTGTAATTTTCACCTTTTGGTTCTTGTTGATTTTTCTTAGTTTGGCGCTGAGTTTTTTTCTTAATGGATCAGATTGTTGTTGTTGATTCCCGTTGCTTGGTTCTTGTCGCCAGGACTACCGTGACTATGGCGCTTCGTCCTCACCGGGGCAACTGTTGCTACCCACCCGTTGTGGTCCCGCCCTCATCTTAGCAATGATTGGTGTGACTTCGGAATGGAGCGCGGTCTTGTCTTTGCATCATTGGATAAAATAAGTGTCGGTTGTTGCCCTGTGGTTTCATTCGCGATGGGTGTCTGTCTGTCATCTTTTGTCATTACGCAAGAGAAATACACCCCTTGTTCTCCCAACAACTGCTAACATTTAATTAATCGAACGTGTCAGTATATATTATTATAGAATTTGCTTTATTTACATTCTAGAATACATTACATATTATTTCAATTGTTTATAGGAAAAAAGAACAGGATATAGACTTTTATTGCATGTGGTTTAAACTTTCTGAAAGCACATACGCATGAATATGGATGGACTTGGTGGAAGGCGACGGTATTTCAATTTACTGATATGGCCGTGTGTCATTTTAATTACACTCATGAATCCTGCAACATTCATTGCGTTGTACATCAGTACGATAACGGTGAAAAATTATCTCCCGGTCCGCGTTATGAAGCCGTATCCGCACCTTCCGTTTTTCCTGAATGTCGAATTACTAAATCAATTTCGCAGACCTTTGTTGATTCACACATCAGCAACACTGGAGGGAAACTGATAGGACCGTATGGCTCATTGAGTCACGGCTACACACACACACACACACACACACACACTTCATTCCATTTCCTCTTTTGTGTTGTTTTCTTAATCTTTGTACTGAAATGTCAGAGCAGGTCAACTAACCCAGACTGAAATATTGCATTTGTTACGTCCATTGTAATATTGACTCATCTTGTAGCCTTTGTCTTGAAATCTACAATACTTAGTTGCTCAGTAAACAAGACTGCAGGCTGCCACACACAAGTTTCTTTTTCAGTGAGCATGTCCCATTATATCCTGCTTTTACTATAATCATCGCTGTGGCTTCCTCTGAAAGGCAGGCTTTGGTGATGCCACTTGTGCTGTTCATGATGCTGCCTTCAGCTGCCCAGAACGCAGAGAGCTGTTATAAATGAGGAGCACTGCTTAGCTCCACTCACTTTGGAGATAAGAATGGATATAGGTCAAGAAGTTAGTCAGCTTTCATTCATTTGATTTTAAAAGTACATTTTTGTGATCTGGTAGCTATTGTTCACACTGCCTGTGTTGTGTGGTGAGTGCCCTGGGAGTGGACCCACATTACATGAACCGTGCTTTGTTGTGAGGGCAGTGTCACAGAAACAGTGACCCCCTGAATGTGACGGGGGTTGGACAGAGACAGAGACCAACTGAAGGAGATAGCACAGGTACAGATGCAGTCACCCCCTGAAAAAGAGCAGTGTGAGAGAGACCATCACCTCTGAAGGAGAGAAACATTTGCCAACTAACACACCTGCATTTGCAGCCTTTGGTACAGTTACAAGCAAAATCCAGTGAATCGGCTTAAGGTTTTATTTGATGGCATAGTAAGAGTTATGGCTTTATTTAAGGTAGTCATACCAGAGCTGCAGACTGATCCAGCATCACTTTTAAAGAAAAACATGCATTATAATAGTGATGGAAATGTGGTGTTTGCGTTTGTGTATGTTTCTGAGTGTGTGTATCTCAGCTTGTGTCCACAGGTGTTTGTGTGTGTGTGTGTGTGTGTGTGTGTGATGTCCAAAAGGTCAGGAACAACAAGATTAGATTGTTCCCCATGACACAGCCCAGAAGACTATGTTCAGGTTAATTACAGCAGGTCGGGGATGGTCCTTTTGTCCGGCTAAAGGTCTCCCTGACTATCTGTCCCTGCCATCGGACTGACACTGGGGACGAATAGCTCATGGCATTGTGTCAGGGGGCTATAAAAGGCACCCTGGGATGCTGAGAAACACAGAGGAGCATCACTAATCTGAGAGCAAAGCAGAAGAGGACAGAAAGAGACAGATTTAGTAGGGACACGGCCAATCCTCCCACCTCTATCGTTGGCATCTGATTGGAGAATATTCCTCAACTTATTTCCATTCCTCACGGCGGCCCTGTACGCGCACATTGGCACAATCAGTCTTCATTAGCGTCCCTACACCGTCATGTATAAGGAGGCAGTGCTGACCCTGGGCCTGATGGTGGCGCTGGTAGGCCGTGCACAGGCCACTGAGGGCCACCCCATCTATGGCGTCAAGCTGTGTGGGAGGGAGTTCATCCGTGCCGTCATCTTCACCTGTGGTGGATCCCGCTGGAGGAGGTCCGTGGATGTGGCAGGAGAAGCAGGTGTGTGTGTGTGTGTGTGTCAGTGAGTGGGGTCAACTGGTTCTAGATGACTGATTATGTGTTGCAGCTCAAAGAACGAGCCCGAACGCGCGCTCTCTCTCTCTCTCGAAGTCGTTGTAGGACCAGAGACATTGCTGTTGTACCAGAGACAATGACAGGCTTACTACTGCTGAAACAGGTCTCTCATATCTTCACAGGGGACCTGGCCAACGATGTCCTCTCCTCTTCTGATGACGAGGCCTCCGACGACCCCGCTCTGGAACTTTTCTACAAAGCTCGCCCCGGCATGGAGGCTCTTGGCTGGGCCCCGGAGAGCGGCGCGTTTAGGCGGCCAGCGCGCTCGCTCATCTCAGACGAGGTGCTGGAGGCCCTCCGTACGTCGGACCGCAAGGGCCGGGACGTGGTGGTGGGCCTGTCCAACGCCTGCTGCAAGTGGGGCTGCAGCAAGAGTGAAATCAGCTCCCTGTGCTGAGGAAGTGTGTAGCCTAGGGAAGGAACAGAACTGTTCTGAATGTCACCTGTGTGCATGTGCCTGCGCATCTCTGATAAGGATGCGTGTCATCATGCACAATCCTGGTTGTGTGTCCGGCTGAAGTAAAGTCTTGTTTTTGCAGTACACTGTGTTGTCGTGTGACTTGAAAATACCCAAGTTCTCTTTGGAAAGAATGTTAAAGTGTGACAAACAAATGCATCTTGGTCAAAGCAAGATACGTTCGAGTCTTATAAGGGGTGTCATAGGGTCGTACCTTATGCCTGGAGACCAAGTCTAAAAAAAAACTCGTTTAGCCTATGATTTTGAACTTTACCCCATCTTTGTTTTTGTAGCAGATCGACTACAAAGAGGTTCAATGTAACATTCTGTTTAAATGAGTCCTCAATCCAAACATTCGACTCTAAATTTGATGCGCTCTCACGGTGAATCCTTAAAAGTCACCGAAAAAGGTACAGCCCGAGTAGCTGTACTTCGCCTGCTCCCGAAACATAACTAATCACGTCGTCATACATCCTATTACTGCACGCCTGTCTCCATCTGCTGGAGAAGATTGCACATTTCTGCCTTTCAGCTTTCTTGCATCCATTCAGTATAAGAGAGTCGCGTATTTTTTTCTGGTTTTCAATACATTACGGTACATCTTCAGTTACGTAGGTATAACATTCTGAAAAGTCCTTCACGCCTAAACTAATTCTTGCGTTTTCCCTCCATGCTGGAAGTGCGTTCGTCAATGATTGGCTGCGAAGACGTTACCGTCACGTACGGAAGCCGCGTGAGTTCACGGAAACGGTTACGGTGTCTGCCGTGCACCACGCTCAAATCGCAGTAGTAAAAAAAAAAAAAAAAAAAAAAGAGAACAGGCGCCGGCGATTGAATAACAATCTCACAGAATAACGGAGATTTGAAACGAACGCAAAGGCACCGCGACTTTCCAAACGCAAACTGCATCTTCACCGTAAACCGCACATTCGCTGATAGAAGGAACCGACCCGCGAAACGAGGGAAAAAAACCCCAGTTAACCCGTCTGGACAAATCTGGGGCATCAGGTAAAAAGCGCTTTGGCGGTACTTTCAACACGTAGCAGGCGAGCTAAGCTAACGAGCTATCGCATTAGCCACGGCTACGGCTCTTTGAAAAGACGCGAGCGGAGGCGACATGGCAAAAGTTTTGCGTAAAAAAAAAATTGTATGAATGTTTCTTCTGTGTCCGCGTCGTTCATGTTTTCTAGTTATGTCACTAACTCGGCGCATCGGCTGGGTTTTTTTTGGCATATTACAGCTACAGTGGAGTATTTAGCTAACGAGGTTAGCTGCTAGCTTAGCACAAAAAAACAGGGCCTGCTCGGCCCTGCGGCGTCCAAAGCCGGTGGGGGGGAGATGTCGCGTTTTACGACCGTAGCTACTTAACTAAAATAATAAGCGGTGTGAATTTAAAACATGTAGTCACAAAACGTAAAAGCAGCAGCCCGCTCGGTCGTGTCGTTGAGCGGATAACCGCCCGGCGGGCTGCACGAGCGGCGAGCTGCACGAGCGGCTAACCGTCGCGCTCGCGACACGGCCACACTGGAGCTAACCGGCTAACCGACCTCGCCGACTTATCCAGCTCCGGAGCTGCACAACACCGTTTAGCTGACCGGCTATGCCGTCCGCCAACGCCGTGTTTTTGAAGTCATGTATTAGCTACACCACCGCTGGGAAATGTAGGTTTTTGTTTGTTTGTTCTGCTGACGTGAAGGTCGGCTCCTGTTGAACGTAGCTAACGAACTTTCATCACTAATGTGAACCGCGTTCAGATAAACGGAATTAATTTTTATAGTTAGCCCAGCTAGCTAACTAGATTAACCCTTAAAGCTGCAAACTCCATGCCAAGAAGAAGCCTAACGATTCCACCCGCTTTCATCGTATTTTCTTGTCAAAATAACCGATTCTGAGTTCTACCTTTGAGCCATTACAGTATGTTTTGCGCCCACCCCATCGCCCAGTTGAGTTGTAGCATCAGTGACTAGAGCTGTTAGTGTCTGCACGGTTTCCCCGAGTGTGTGCTGATCATTAGAGTCTCCGTCTAGCGCACTCATTCGTCCTTTGTCTGTTTCCCTGTGTGTGGTGTTTGTGTTTTTGTTTTTGGGTGTGTGTGTGTGTGTCCTCGTCTCTGTGGTGTGGTGCTTCTGTCTGGTGTGGTGGGGCCATTAGGATGGAGTGGCAGCCCGACGAACAGAGTCTTCAGCAGGTGCTCGTGCTGTTGAAGGACTCACAATCTCCGGACACGGCCACGCAAAGAGCCGTGCAAGAGGTATCCTTGGAGTGGGAGATGAGGGAGTGAGAGAACATATATATGCACGTTTGGATTTTATGATCTTGTGTTTATTTGGCATTTTGGGCTTTTGTCCTGCACTATATGTTGTCACCGGTGTCTGTTTTACTTCCGTTGGATGTATTTGTTTAGTTTGTGGCAAAAGTAATGTCCTTAGCAGAGCCATCTAGAAACTGGAGCAACTCAACCAGTATCCTGACTTCAACAATTACCTCATCTTTGTCCTCACAAGTCTCAAATCTGAAGGTAAATCTTTGTTCAGACTCTTGATATTACCAAAATGTGACCAATTACAGTCACGTGATGTTAAATATGTACATCTCTCCCCCCTACACTCACTGACTACTACTGTTTTCTCTCTCTCTCTCTCTCTCTCTCTCTCTCTCTCTGTGTGTGTAGATGAACCAACCCGCTCTCTCAGTGGTCTGATTTTGAAGAACAATGTGAAGGCTCACTATCAGAACTTTCCCCCAGCCGTGGCTGACTTCATCAAACAGGAGTGTCTGAACAACATTGGAGACCCCTCACCCCTCATCCGCGCCACCATTGGTGAGAGAGAAGAGATAAAGAGGTTGAAGGGGAGGGAGGAATGAAGAGAGAGGGGGATGAAGAGGGGATTTGCTGAGGGGATGAAGGAGGTGGGCGATGGTGTGGTGGGGGAAGAGATTGAGGGAAGGGCTAAAGGGTGAGCAAGGTTCCTGGGGGTGGAAAGTGAGGGAAGGAGAGGGAAGGGTTAAGGGAGGGTGGGGTTAAGGGAAGGAGAGGGAGGGGTTAAGGGAGGGAGGGGTTAAGGGAAGGAGAGGGAGGGGTTAAGGGAAGGAGAGGGAGGGGTTAAGGGAAGGAGAGGGAGGGGTTAAGGGAGGGAGGGGTTAAGGAAGGGAGGGAGGGTGGGAAGGGGAGGGAGGGGTTGAGGGAGGGAAGGAGGAGCTATGGGTGAGAGGAAGGGGTTAAGGGTGCTAGGGAAGGAGTAAGAGAACTGTGTGTGTGTGTGTGTGTGTGTGTGTGCGCGTGTGCAGGTATTCTGATCACCACTATAGCGTCTAAAGGGGAGTTGCAGACGTGGCCTGAACTGCTGCCTCAGCTCTGCAACCTGCTGAACTCTGAGGACTACAACACCTGTGAGGTAACTCTCCCTGTGCTGTACCACAGCTGTACTGGAGTGTGTGTGTGTGTGTGTGTGTGTGTGTGTGTGTGTGAGGTAACTCTCCCTGTGCTGTACCACAGCTGTACTGGAGTGTGGGTGGGTGGGTGTGTGTGTGTGTGTGTGTGGGTGGGTGGGTGGGTGGGTGTGTGTGTGTGTGTGTGTGAGGTAACCACAGCTGTACTGGAGTGTGGCTGTGATGTGTGTGTGTTAGGGCTGAACGATTAATTGCATTTGCGATAATTTCGCGATTTTTAAAAACGCGATTGTCTAATCGCACAGGCTGCGATTTAAACTGGTCACGTGACTTGGGAGCGAGCCGAGCCGAGGACGAACGGAGCAAACCCGAGCAGGAGGCAGAGAGGTGGAGAAGTGAAGTTAACACAGCGCACTTTAACTTGTTGCACAATGGCTTCAGGCTCGACAGAAGCTGACACAACTGAAAGTCTAATACCAAAGAGGGGCAGCACATAAGTTGTGTGAAATTACTTTGGCTTTTAAAAAGATGCTGCTCAACGTCAGGTTCCCTGCAAAACATGCCTTGCTACTGTTGCTACGACACGAGGTAACACTACAAACCTTCAGCATTAAAAAAACACCACAAAGCCTCGTATGATATTTGTAAGGCTAAAATGCCAACGACCAGTGCTGCATCTTCAAATACGCCAAAGTGTTTCTCTGCGCTTATACAGCTTTAGTATGCGGTGAGCAGCGAAATACCGTAAAATCACGCATATAGGCGCAATAAGATTTAAAGCACGGATGAATCGCGAAAGCGCGGATAGCGTGACCACGGTCCAGCAGACAGGGTTCACTGACCGAACCGTTTGAAAGTGTTATGGATGTAATTCGAAGCGGCACGCTGAAAACTCGGGCTGTAACGGAGTTCATAGTGAAAGACATGATGTCCGTTAATATAGTGAACAAGCCCGGCTTCATGGCTTTGTTAAACACACTGGATATGCGCTACCAAACGCCCTCACGCACATATTTTAGCCAAGTTGCTATACCTGCAGGGCTGCCAACTCTCACGCATTGAGCGTCTTAGACTAAAAAATTAGTAGTTCGCTCTGGCGCCAACCACAGGCGATCGATCACGATATAATAATAATACTTAAATTTAGTCCATTTTACACCACCCCCCGCAACCCTGTATCTGAGCTGTATAAAAAATGCCGAAACAGAGTTTCCTGAAGTGGAACAATGGGAAAAAAATCGCGATTTTAAATCGCAATCGCAATTTATAGATAAAAAATTGCAATTAGATTATTTTCCAAAATCGTTCAGCCCTAGTGTGTGTGTGTGTGAGGTAACTCTCCCTGTGCTGTACCACAGCTGTACTGGAGTGTGGCTGATCCAGTGTGGAAGTAGTGATGGGTGGGTGTGTGTGTGTGTGTGTGTGTGTGTGTGTGTGTGTGTGTAGGGCTCATTCGGCGCTCTGCAGAAGATCTGTGAGGACTCGTCAGAGCTGTTGGACAGTGACGCTCTTAATCGACCCCTCAATATCATGATCCCCAAGTTCCTACAGTTCTTCAAGCACTGCAGCCCCAAGATCAGGTCTGATACTAGCTCACTTCCTCCTTCTCTCTCTCTCTCTCTCTCTCTCTCTCTCTCTCTCTCTCTCTCTCTCTCTCTCTCTCTCTCTCTCGTTCTGTGAACATGATCTTAATGCTTTTCTTACTAAAACAATCAAATGAACCTTCAGTCCATCTCCATGTTTGGAGACCACACTTTGCTCCAGCGCTGACGTCTCTGTGTCCGCACCCCCAGATCTCACGCTATAGCATGTGTGAATCAGTTCATCATTGGTCGTGCTCAGGCTCTGATGGACAACATCGACACCTTCATTGAGGTAACATCTCTCTTACCGTCGCACACAACCAAACCAGCACTGACGGGGCTAAGAGCCCTGCTGCTGTTTGGCACGCTGACGTTAACGTGGTTAACCACACACTAGACAGGAAGGAGGGGGTTCTCCTTCTCTCACTCTCTGCCTACCCTGCTCTCTCAGGCTCTGTTTGCACTGGCGGGCGATGAAGACTGTGAGGTGAGGAAGAACGTGTGCAGGGCGTTGGTGATGCTCCTGGAGGTCCGCATAGACCGACTCATCCCACACATGCACAGCATCATCCAGGTGAGACACACACCACCTCATCCCACACATGCACAGCATCATCCAGGTGAGACACACCCCCACGCACACACACCACCTCATCCCATATATGCACAGACAGTCATCTGAACACACCCACTCGTTGAAACAGTAATAATTTTACCCCCCCCCCCCCCCCCCCCCCCCCCCCCCCCCAGTACATGCTGCAGCGTACGCAGGACCCTGATGAGAATGTGGCTCTGGAAGCATGTGAGTTCTGGCTCACGTTGGCAGAGCAGCCCATCTGTAAGGAAGCTCTGTCAGGACACCTGGTGCAGTGAGTACCCCTTCCACACACATGCACACAGTGGTACAGTCCATTCCTGATGAGCTGAACTCTAAATATCTTGCCTGTCCTTATTCTGCATGCCTGTATTTGGTGTGCGCATTATGACACATCTCATATCCCCATATAGGCAGGGTTCATATACAGCAACAGCAATGTTGTGTACGCATACAACCACGCAGTACGTTTTCTGTAGACACACGGAATCGATCACAGAATAACCACATAGAAGAACCTACATTACTTTGAATTACAACACGTATAAATATGTATATAAAAACACAAATACAAGGTACTTATTTGTGTATATTCTGTACTTTTACTAACTGTTTTTCTAGGAAAACATAACAAAATATAAGTTATAAAAGCTGCAAAGAAACCACCCGTGGGAAAAAATATAAACGAAAATCAAAGCTAAACTGTAATCGTCTAACTGTAGAATCGCCTTGTAATTTACAGTATTTTGAAATAAAATAAACGATTGAGCAGAATATGAAGTGTGTGTGTGTGTGTGTGTGTGTGTGTGTGTGTGTGTGTGTGTGCTGTCTCACCAGGCTTATACCCATCCTGGTGAATGGGATGAAGTACTCAGAGATTGACATCATTCTACTGAAGGTGGATGAGGCTCTCTGTCCTTCACGTCTGTCCTCCCTCTTGTCTGTCTGTCCTCCCTCCTCTCTCAATGTGTCTCCCCTCTCTCCTTCACGTCTTTTGTCTTGTCTCCTTTGCTCTTGTGGTTCTCTGCTCTCCTGTCCTGCAGGGGGACGTGGAGGAGGACGACAACGTCCCGGACAGCGAGCAGGACATAAAGCCTCGCTTTCACAAGTCCCGTACGGTCACCCTGCAGCATGAGGGCGGTGACGGCGAGGAGGGCGAGGACATCGATGATGATGAGGATGATGATGATGACGCGCTGTCCGACTGGAACCTGCGTAGGTTTGAGCGTTTGGGAGAAGAAACAAACATGCCGTTTACAAACTAAGCAGTTGAAGTGTGTAAGCCAATCAGGGAAAGGGAGCAGGGAGAAGGCGGGGCCAGCTTGATCCCGACCAATCAGGACTTGTATTTGTACAGGGAAGTGTTCAGCGGCGGCGCTGGACGTCCTGGCTAACGTATTCCGTGATGACCTGCTCCCCCACCTACTGCCTCTGCTGAAGGGGCTTCTGTTCCACCCGGACTGGGTCATCAAGGAGTCTGGTATTCTGGTGCTGGGGGCCATCGCTGAGGGTGAGTCTCTCTCTCTCTCTCTCGCTCTCGCTCTCGCTCTCGCTCTCTCTCTCGCTCGCCTCGCTCGCTCGCTTGCTGTCCCTCACACATACATGCATGCATGTTCTTCACACCTTAGTAATGAATATCTCGTTGAAGTGTCTCTCTCTCTCTCTCTCTCTCTCCTCCCCCCCCCCCCCCTCCCTCAGGCTGTATGCAGGGCATGGTCCCCTACCTCCCTGAGCTGGTCCCCCACCTCATCCAGTGTCTGTGTGATAAGAAGGCTCTAGTGCGCTCCATCGCCTGCTGGACGCTGAGCCGCTACGCCCACTGGGTGGTCAGCCAGCCGCCAGACGCCCACCTCAAACCCCTCATGACGGAGCTGCTCAAACGCATCCTCGACGGCAACAAGAGGGTGCAGGAGGCTGCCTGCAGGTAGGTGTGTGTGTGTGTGTGCAGGAGTCCGCCTGCAGGGGTGTGTGTGTGCGCGTGTGCGTGCAGGACAGTGCTAATTTCGTTGACGAATAATTTTCGTCATAGTTTTCATCAACGAGGCTTTTTTTCATGACAAAAAATGAGATGATAACTAAATAAAAACAATACGAAGGGATAAAAACAATGACGAAATTAATGGACATTTTCGTCAACAAATAAAAACGAGATGAAAATATTGGCCAGCGATGACATTCAATCAGATTTAGTTTAGTGAAAGGTAGGGATAAGTTAAGAATACTACTTTAGAGGCTTCCGGTCTGGGTCATGTAGGAGCAAGACGTGAGAACGAGGGTCTCCTGAGATTTTGACTAAAATCACCTGTAAACACCTATATACACGACTTTACACCGAAGTGTTTGTATCATAACTTAATTATTCGTCGTAACAGCGAGTTCCAAGTTACTAAACATGTCTAAGAAAGACTCTGAGAGGAAGTCCAGCCGAACGCTGAGTACCAAAGTGGCTAACATGGCGGCAGACGCTAGTGCTGAAGACCTCGGTAAGATATTGGCGACAGAGATGGAAAAGCAACGCGAACATTTGAAAATGGACATGACGTCTCTAATTAATACATCGCTGGCGCCTATCCAGGCATCTATAGCACGTTTTCAAGAGACGGTGAATAAACTGGATAAGAGGGTCGCCGCGGTAGAGTCCACAGCAGGTAACAACTTCGATGCGCTGTTCAAGGCTGAAAAAGATATCGCGGAATTGAAAAAGCTAAACGCTACAATGATGGACCGCATCGATGACCTGGAGAACCGGTTTAGGAGGGTGAATCTTCGCATCATTAATGTGCCTGAAGGTAGCGAAAAGAAAGCGGACAACATGGTCATGTTCGTCTCAACCCTCTTGAAGGATTACATGGGAGACGCTTTCCCTCAGTCATCCAAATTGGAACGAGCTCATCGGATCTCGCCACGGAGACCAAAAAAAGGCAACCCGAGTCAGAGACCTATAATCGTCGCATTCCACAGCTTTCAAGACCGCGAGCAAGTTCTGAAATGGGCAAGGCATAATGAAATCACCTACGAGGAACATACCCTGAGATTTTACCCCGATCTCAGCGCTCACCTCTCAGCGAAGCGTGCAGCTTTTAAGAATGTCAAAGCGGCTCTTTACAAGAAAGGAATTCAGTTCAACCTACTCTACCCTGCCCGTCTCCGTGTTAGCTACGGCAAGGAAACACTACTGTTCGAGACGCCCGCGGAGGCTGAGACATTCTACTCTCAAAAGGTCTTGGGAAACACAGATATCCTGACTGAGGAAAACTTGGACACATCGGCTGAGTCGGAGGAACAGGAGTAGTAATGTATATCCAGCAATGGGTAAAGTAACCTAAGTGCATCGCTATCTGTAAGCTTGAGTTTTCACTTTTTCACTCAATTGTGTTTAAACACTTCGGGTAATAGGTTGTTTTCTTGCCTTAAAAAAAAAAAGAAAAAAAAAAACACTACGTCATAAATCAGGAGTTCCCTCAAGAGCGAGGTTGTTGGACGAAAGTTAGATTATGGAAATGTTAGAAGAGGGACGAATCCTGCATGCTGCTAATTTAGCAGAGTTAGGAGGGATTGCATTTTTTGGGGATGGATGGGTAGACTGGACCCTTTTTATTTGTATTCTTGTTGATTAAGTTTTTTGTTCCTTACTGCGTACCACTAACTT
>NW_027507611.1:0-29827 GCF_052324685.1 Brachyhypopomus gauderio
TATACAGTCATACTCTGTCAAATTTTGACTTAAATTTACTTTTATTTAACCAGAATTATATTTTTGACTGGAAATCTCCCAGGAGATAATACGATGATGTACAAGAAGCATCATTGTGGGGAAAAAAAATTCTCAGCTTTTATTCACATTTGAACAAAAAGTAGCATGTCCAAAATTATTCAGACCCTTCTCAATAATTAATAGAAAAGCCTTTATTTACAGCAATCAAACGCTTCCTGTAATTGCTGACCAGCTTTTTGCATGTCTCCACTGGTATTTTTGTCCATTCATCTTTAGTGATGAGCTCCAACTCTTTGAGGTTGGAGGGTCTCCTTGCCATCACCCTGATCTTTAGCTCCCTCCACAGATTTGTTGGTATGGGAGGAGTGAGGTAGTTACAGGCTGCAGTGTGCCTGTAATCAGGCATGTGATAAGGGCACCATGGGGTCCTTGCAGCAATAGCGTGGCTAAGCTAAGCAGCACAACGGGACGACAGGGTTGGAGCGTGAGCTCGACTTTACGGAGTGTTCGCTGTTGTAAGGTACGGTGCATTTTTACTCATGTATTCTGCTTTTAATGTGAGACTAGTGTCCAGTACTAAGTGTTTAGTCCTGCTCTTATATCGAGGAGAGGCCCAGACGAGGCGCCTCCTGGTGCAGTACTATTGTGGGAGCAGAACTGAGCCATTAGTAGTTTTGACGGGGTTAAAGCAGGTATGTTTCACTTGTATACGGAGTTTTATGGGTTGGGGATTTAGTTAAGCTACATAACTGGAGTGCAACCTTTAGCTTTGCTCTCTAACCACCTGTGCCTTTTAGTTTGCTTAGCTAGCCCCTGTAGCTTCTTGGCCTTAGGCGCTAACCACCTACAGCTTCTATCTTTGGCTGGTATATAATGCTTAGTTATTGCTGCTGCTCCTTTATAAGTTTAGTTTAGACTTGATAAAGACGAGGTTTGGTTCAGAGCGCCGATTTTGGATTAAGAAAATGTTAATGTTGTGGATATTACAACTTGTGTTTGTTTCCCATCATTTTTGTCCCATGAGCCTGATATCATGTTAACCCTTTGAGTTGGTATGTTTTGATAGCTTGCCAACCTTGATGATGATGTTTCCTTCATCTCCTGTCCGTTTATGTGTCCTAAACATGACGGGTAAACAAAAAAAAAGTATCGTTTCAACAACGTACAGACAGCAGGTCCAACCACCACTGCTGTGTGCCATTCTGCACAGCATCGACAAGGTGTAATTCCTACCTGAGCTTCCACACCTTTCCAAAGGACTCAGAACTGCAGAAACAATGGGTGGTTAAGATCAGGAGAGATCATTTTATCGTCACGAGTACTTCCCGAGTGTGTTTGCGACATTTTATCGCTGCTGATCTGCTCGAACCTCCCACTCCTGCTGGACGACGACGACTGCGACCTGGAGCTTTTCCTGTGCTATTTCAATGGAATAACTATACTATTCCAACTCCATGATCTGGAGTATGGGAAAGACAGAGCGTCCACCCAACACTGATCTAACAGAGATGCAGACTGACCATGATGATGATGACCCCTTACCGTGTCATGAACATGACTACTGCGTCAGTAATGAGCCTGCTGCGCTTGATCTCTCCCTCAATGAAAATGAAGAGCTACGCGAGGAGATATCAAGGCTCCGAAAACAAATCGAAGACTTAACTGTCCGCAGCAAGTTCTGTTTGGAGCGGTTTTCTGCCTCTGATGACGACATACGATTCTTTACCAGGTAAATACAAAATATGGCAGGACACAGTATACGGATGGGCCTTCTCTGGTGTCTGAAATACATTGTGAATGAAATAGCGATTATATAACTTTATATATAACTTTTATATTCCACAGATTTGCAAACCATGCCCACCTGATGGGCTTTTGGAAGCAAATAGAGCCAGCCACCCACATCATCATACGGGTTACAAGCGCACGGACTGTTGAAGACTGATCAGGTCCCTCACTCTGCCAGTACAACGGTAAATGTTTTCCTGTTGTCCATACAAAGCATGTTATGTCATCATTTTCAAATTAATCTTTACATCAAAAGAAGTTTTGATAGTCATAATGTAATATGACAATAGGATAATGTATTTTTTCCCCAGGTTCTTCAAGCAATTGATGAGATTTTTCTCTTCATGTACTACCCGTCATTGGGACTGATGCAAAAGGATTTGGCCCATAGATTTAGAATCCATCGGTCAACTGTTAGTCGTATTAACACCTGGGCCAACTTCCTTTATACTGTATTGGGAGCTGTTTGTTTGGTTAGATGTGGACACTGTGAAAACTCACCTCCCAGATGTGTTTCAGGACTACGCTGACACTCAAATAATTTAGATTCCACAGAACTGAGATGTCAAACTCCAAATTCCCTTCTCCTTCAGAGTGAAGTGTTTTCCACTTATAAATCACACTGTACATTCAAATGGTTGCTTGGGATAGCCCCTCATGGCGCAGTGACCTTTGTGTCTTCTCTTTATCAAGGTGCTATCAGTGATAAAGAGATCTTAAAGCAGTCTGGCATTGTGGCCCTCCTTGACCCATCTATGGCCATCATGGTGGACAAGGGTTTCCTTGTTGAAGACTGCGTTCCATGCAAAGTCCACATACCCACGTTTCTGTCAAAGAGAGCTCAACTGTCTAGGTCAGAGATCAGAACGTCACAGTCCATTGCAAGACTGAGAGTCCATGTTGAGCGTGTGATTCGCAGAGTCAAAGAACATAAAATATTCAGCACAGTGATCCCCCTTTCAATCACAGGGAGCATAAACCAAATTTTTACTGTTGCCTGTCTTTTGGTGAATTATCAAAATGGCCCCTTGGTAAAAGCCTGGGCCAACAATGGCTAATCTCAATCCAGAATTAGACAGATGATGTAATGTGAATTACGGCGATTTATTTATTTTTTTTCTCTAACCTTAAAATGATCCCTTTAAGGTCAGGGGTCGGCAACCCGCGGCTCCGGAGCCGCATGCAGCTCTTTGATCCCTCTGATGCGGCTCAGCTTTTGAATAAAATTAATGAGTATTTAATTACCGTATATTATTTTTGAGACTTAAAAAAATGTTCGGGTGGAATTTCACAAATGTCCGGTATTTAGTTTCGGTTCGCTTGAGTGACATGTCATCGTCACTGAAATAAATTTCCAATTATTTTTGCTTTTGTGGCTCCGAGTCAAAAAGGTTGCCGACCCCTGCTTTAGGTCATGCTAGTCTGTAAATATTGGCTGCAATGTTAAGGTACAGTGCAATATGATTAATTGTATAAAATGCTTTCCCTTTTATATGTAAAATTGACAACACAATACAACATTATGTATTTCTTAACTTTTACTGTATTTGTAAAAAATGAAACAAATACAATAGTAATACAATTGACAGAATAAATTGAAATTGTTTTAATTGTTCATGAGTTCATGTCTTCATTATGATTTTCTATTGCTTGGGCATAGAGAGGTATTTTGGCATGTAAGTGTTAAAGAAAAACATGTCACACCTCCTTTTCACCTCTTCTAATACACTGCTATCTCTGTAAACTCGCTGCACAAAGATATCATCATGGGCACAGATAACTAAATCACACCACTGCATACCAGTAATCAATAACTGGAACTGGATTTGCCAATAATAACAATGGCTCTCCTTCATTTTGTGTAGGCCTTGTGCCACTTTGAGGAATTTGCAGTCTACATAGCTTTGTGCATTTGGGCACTTGATTTCAACAAGCCCAAATGATGGACGCTCAAGTGGGTCATATACAAGTCCATCAGGTGATGCACCCAGCCAAGAGGCATCTGGATGAATCACTAGCCCACACTTGGTTAAGTTCAAGTTTTTCAGAACTGCACAGTCCTTTAAGGCCTCTGTTTCCATTTCAAGTCCCCTCTTCACATGTGCTGTTTGTCGTGTCCCTCGGATTATCCTTTCTGCAGCACCTGGACCTCTAACGTGGCTCACCTCTCTGAAATGTGAGGCAGTTACTCTTTCTCTCCTAAGTGAATGCCACTCAGGTGTAGCACTTTTGGATCTGGTGCCTCTTCAATAAGGTGTGACTGTGACAAGGCCACAAAAGGTGTTGGAAAATGCTTGAAATTGTAACTTCATTTCACAACAAATATCTGTCTGACTGAACAGTTATTTTGTGATAACAAATACGAGCATCTTGCAATTCCAGGATGAAACATGAGAGAACGTGAAGACGTTACGATTGGGTGTTTTGAAAATAAACAACCATTAAATAATGTGATGATAAAGCGAATAATTTCAAGTACATGTATAAATATTTAACTTATCCCAACAAACATGCGACGTCAGAAAGACGTTAAAATCAAGTCTGTATCACGTCGGTCAGTCCAGACCCTTTTTTGCATGTCTGGTGGACGTTCAAAATCTGACAGTGTGACTAGGACCTTAACCTTTTAACTTAACATCATGAACGTCTATGACGAGTTTTCTATCTGAACGTTTGACTAGGACCTTTATTGGATGTCAGGACGTGCAAAAACTGCAACTGAACGGCAGTAATAGACGTTTAAAAAAGACGTCGCTAAAACTTTCATTCTGGCTTTTCAGTGGACGTCTTTTGAACATCTGACAAAGTGTCTTTGCTCGTGCTGGGAAATATTGAAATGGACCTTGAAAGTGACATACAAGTGTTTGAATTCCACAAGGTGTATGAACCCTGCAAACATGACTTTGTTCATCGCGCTGAAGCACGGCGCACGCGAGGTCGTGCACCTCTCGAATTTTGTAACTTCGCACGCGCCGCGCCTCAGCGCAATGAACAAAGTCATGTTTGCAGGGTTCAATTCAAGCGCTTGTACCAATATTTCCCAGCACGTTAAACTTAATTAAGTTAAATATTTATACATATACTCGAAATGATTCGAAATATTGCGCTTTTAATCACATTATTTAATGGTTGTTTATTTTCAAAACGCCCAATCTTAACGTCTTCACGTTCTCTCATGTTTTCATCCTGGAATTACAAGAGGCTCGTATTTGTTAATGTAATACATGAAAACTGTTCAGTCAGACAGATATTTGTTGTGAAATGAAGTAGTTACAATTTCAACATTTTCAAGTACTTTAGCCTAAATTGCAGCACTTTTCAAACCTGAAACACAAAGCAGCATTAAAATTCGTCAGGTAAGTGTTCATTCCCCTGTTTTGAGGGGTGTTTCTTTTATACTACCACATATAGTTTCGGACAACACTGCAAAGCGGAAAGTATAAAGCCTCCACCGCTCGCGGAGGTTCGCACGAGGTGCGCGCGGAGTCGAGCGCTATGGTCACTCAACCAGGCTTTAGCGCCCTTCGTTGAAATGTTCCAAAAGCACCGCTTGCAAACGGGCTTGTTCAAGTCCTTCAGTTTTCCATCTGTATCTGCTTCGAATCCAACAGCACTGCGTTTGCTTAAGCTGCCATATTAGCATTACAAACTGTCCTGTGCATTACGGCAGCTTGGGTGGGTCAAGACGAAAGCGCATTTTATGTAAAAAGAATCGATACTTAAGGGAAACGAGTATTGTACCGTTTCAGAATGTTCAGTATCGATACGTATCGATATATCAATTTTTTTGACAACACTAATCTGAAGTACAACAAAGCTAAATTAAATTTTGAAGAGAACAGATCAGATCGTCTTATCAGATGATCAAAAGCATATATATTTTTAACCACACACTGTAATCTGCCTATTAAATTTGGTACTACATACCTAACTCCACTGGCTGTAGTAGCACCTGGTTTTGGCTTTAGGACAACCATGGCATCCACGGGTCCAGGCTTCACCCCCTATTAATTTAAAAGATGGTGTTAGTAAAGTGACTGTGATACATTAACTAACATTAAATAATGAAATAAGACAAACCATTGTTGGTGGTTTATGCCACTTCTGTTCTGTCTGTGTGCATGAAAGGACAGGAGGGACGACAGACATGCCAGATTCAGAATAATGAGCAGTCTGGAAAAGCAATGCAACCAAGTGTTTGCAGATTCCGCAACTAGCAACACAAGAGGCAGTTGCTCTTAATGAGCACAACTGCATTGAATCACGTAATGTCATCTGAAATACACAAGAGGCAATATTTAATATCTTGAAAAGAAGACTTCAGCAATGTCAATAGGCGCAATATCTGTCCCATCATGTTGGTAGTGGTGAATGTCACTTGTCTATTGTCTCATGTAATGTTTGTGCTGTTTTGCATCACTCTTAAAACACTTGGCTATACTGTCTTTCTATTCTACAGTGTTGTGCATGTTTCAATCTACTAGTTCAGTGAGCAACTATAAACTAAATATATTTTAGATTTAAACTTCATTTTCACTCCAGATGAAATGCTTACACATAGGAGTGAAACAGGCCTACTTATATTTATATTATTTTGTTGTTTCCACCACCAACAACAGAACAGTGCAGGTTTTACTTCAACTGCTTCTTGAAGAGTGTTATCAGAATATGTTAATAGGTGTAAGTGTTGCAGCCATATGTTAATAAAGAAGTTAAGATGAAAGATTTGAAAGACAGATTGACAGATTTTAGAAAATGCAGTTTGAAGAATAGCTGAGGTGGACTATATTCTGCTTTTGAGTCATAGAGGTAGATAACAATAGCTCGAACTGTAAAATAAACTCCCATTGTTTACTATAGGCAAAATAGACTGCTAATGATTCCCACTCAGCTACTCTGCATTTGGCTACCATTGTAAGCTTTGAAAACCAATGCCTATGGTTATCACAGCTTACGTGAAGTAAGAGCAAGGATAAAAGATTGAACTTGTGTTGAACTCACTTTTGAACTTGTTCAACAGAACTTTGAACGTGACACTGAACGAACTCGTGTCATTTTAACCAGTCCTACTCTCAGCTGGTGTGGCGTATCTGTTTTCTTCATAGATCTGTAGCAGTGAGCCCTCACTGTTATCTCGTTAGCCTTACTTTTGCCTGATACTTCCATCAGAAATACAAACATGTTTTAAAAAGGCATTTCTAGTACTAGGACAGGTTGGTTCGTTACTAAAAACAACATCACTTCATTAGACTGCCACCTCAGGCTAGCTAGCTAACTAGCGTCGGCCACTTACCTTCAAAATTGCAGAGGTAGGATGAAACGTAGAACTTGAAACCCTTTTCAAGTTGACTCTGTGTCGTTGTACTTGATGCTCTGACAATACGACGCACATCGTTGATGGTAAATTTCGGGAACTCCAACAGGCACCTTGTGAATTTAGACTCGGCCATGACATCGACACTTCCGCATACCAACCGGAAATACGGTAGCATCCTGACACCAACGAGGAAGTGGTGCGTGCACCTAGGCCATTGTACCGGAAAAAGGTTAACTTCATGAAGCAGTGGACATTATCGCCATCTGGTGGACAGTGAAAGCAGCGTCTTTTATTTATTCATTTTTAGCCTTTAACTCCATATTGTTCATTAAAGTTTTTCACGTTTTGTCAATAAGTCAATAAAGGAAATCTGTTTGGTTTGTTGTGATTTGTTGTTTCTTATATATCTAGCTGGTTTTGGGTTCTTATTTTACACTTTTTAAAATTAATCACATTTTTTAATATGTATACGTATATCGTGAATGTTTATGTATGGATGTAAAAATAACAAAAGTGCTTGTGGAAAAACAAGTTTGATTTATTAGTGATTTTAGTGATTGTGGACATTAGCATCTTTGTTTTCAGTTTTTATTCAAAAAGAGGATTTGTTCCACTGTGCTGGGACACAATTTTTCAAGCCTCACACAGCACTGAGGAGACTGGTGTACATAAAAATTCCAGTGCAAGCTGATAGAGGTGGAGATAAACCGTGGAACTATTGGGTCAGTCAGGTATCTTTGAACCTCAACAGTAAATCCCACATTCCCTCACCTGAAAAAATAAACACACATGATGGTCAAAGAACAGGGGGCTGTTCCACGAAGCGAGCTTATGAAAGCGGCGCTTATTAGAGTGAGCCTCGCTTGAGTTAACCAAACAGTTCACTTCCGTCTAGTTCCGTTCCACTAACGAAATCCAGACGCAACCTGTTCCCGCTAATTCAAGCCAGGCTTTTGTAATCGGCGATCATGCGCGGTGCACACAGTATTTACACAGCCTCACTAATCGATATTCGAAAAGGCAAGAAAATGTCGAAAGAGCTGAAGGAACGAGCAGCTTTTTTGCTTCTTCTGCTGAACATGAGCTACTTATACGTCTGTATGAGGAATATAAATACATTATTACGAAGAATGGCAACACGTCCTGTTTTCATAAAGTCAGAGAAGCTGTCTGGCAAAATATTGCAGACAGACTAAATGCGTGAGCATATAATTTAATCCATTCATTGGCATTTTAAAAGTGTTATAGTAAATTAATAATGTTATTTAATAATTTCCTGATTTAGAAGTAACATAAGCGGGGTTAAGAGAACGTGGCAGCAGGTCAAGGTGAAATATAAAATATACTCCAGAATGGTAAGTACAGTTGATTAGTCCAATATGCAGGAAAAGGTAAAACACCATTTTAAATAACTGTATAAAATATTTTAGCAACCAGAAAGAAATTTCTGCCTGTTCAGAAAGGCCAGCTGTAAGTCGTGTGTGTCTATGTATCTGTCTGTTAATGTGCTGTGTGATCTCATGATTTGTGTTGTGTTTAAAGGAAATGGAAGAACAGAGAGAAGACCCTCAGACCTCCATGTCCAGAGCTCACACCTCTACAAGAGAACAAGTGAGTAGTAGTTATGCAGTTCAACATGAATAAATACTTCTCAATCTTGACTATACTTCTGTTAGGTCCTGATATGTACCCTGATATGTACTATTCTCTTGCAGGAGCGAGATGAGTTATTACTGTACACATTGTACTATTCTCTTACGGGAGCGTGATGAGTTGTTGCTGTGTGATTGTGCTGTTCTCCCGAGGGAGCGTGATGTGCTGTGGAATGTGTGTTGTGTTGTAATCTCTTTCAGGTGCGCCCGGGATGATGGGGTCACATGGTTCTGGGTGGTGCCTGACAAGTCAGTCCCAGTCCACAGCTACAAAAGGCTTCCTGGGGGTGAAGACGGCAGGAGAGAGTGGCAGGCTCTCCTCGTTTGATCTCCCTGTTTTGGGGATGACTTTGGATATATATACACATCTGCTAACCGTAATCGAGACTTGTTAGACTGCCCCTTGTTCTTGTGTGTGTGTGTGGTGGACTGTGTTTCTGTTTTTGCGTAGTTGTGTTTGTTATGTAGTGTTCTCTTTTATTTTCTTGGTTGTTGTTGTGTAAGTTTAAAAGAAGTCGCTTAGCACCAGGTAGTTTTCTTTTCCCGTTTTCAGCGTGGCCTACCTGAAGTCAGTGGTGCTAAGCCAATGCTTGTTACATCTTGCATTTTCTGCATTTTCATGTGGTCCAAATACATGTTATTGAACGTGTTGTCGGTTCCCCTTTATATTTCACTCCTCAATCACTCCAACATTAATTCGCTGTTACCGTCTGACCTAGACCGGGCGGGTAACACTTCTGTCTTTGTAACGTATAGAACACGCTGAGAGGGATCCTGATGCGGAATAACACGATCTTTATTAGGATAACTCTGTGTAACTAGCCACACGATGAGCACAGTGACGTATGGCAGGTGCAGAGCAGTAGCGTGGGAGCGGTGGTCAGTGCGGTCCAGGGTCGAGAGGCGAGGGCAGAGTCCGGGAGGTATCCAGGGGTCAGACAGGAGAGTCCAACTGCACTCTTGGCATTACTCCTTTTTGCAGTATTGCCACCTTGTGCAAAACTGCACAGGCTGCTTTAATGTCACAGGCTCTCTCAGGGGTCACTCTGAGATGGCGCAAGCAGTTAAATCTGCTCTTTAACTGTCCAAATGCCATCTCAATGCATGCCCTTGTCTTTGAATGTGCACGATTGAACCTCCTCTCGGCATCTGTTGTAGAGTCTGCATATGGGGTAAGGAGAAAAGGTTGGCAGGGGTAACCCCTATCCCCAAGCAGTAAGCCAGGAAAAGCACCTACAATTATAAGGAGTAGAGTTAAACACTGAGGCCAAATCTGCACTATTTTGTGTGGTTGGAGTATTCTTACCTTCGGCAAACCTCTGTGCCAGTGAGGAGGCACGAAATATTGTGCACCGAGCCGGGCCATTTTGCTTCAATGTTGGAGAATAGAAATTGGCTGGTGCAAACCATCTAGAACAATGGCAAAAGTGACAAAGGGTGAAAGTTGTTCAAACCCATGGAGCGACATGCTTTACAATTTCTGTTGGGTGGGCAAAACTTGCATGTACCTGTACATTGATGCTGTGAAATGATTTTCAGTTCACATAGTCTGCCTCCATGGGTCCAGATGGAGCCTTTATCCTGATGTGAGTGCAGTCTATAGCACCAATGACATTTGGAAATCCTGGAGAATTCAATTTGTTTTGAATTGAATGAATTTTAGCATGAAATAGTTGATCAAGATGAATACAGAGCACTTCGGTAAGTGCTCTGGATAAGAGTCTCTTTTAAAGTCATATAAATTTAACTCCAAGTTACTGCTGTTCTGAAAAAGCTTCTTTTATGGGAAGGATGCCTCTGTGACCAGGGAATTTAATGAATATATTAAGGAAACGCTTAAGCGCAAGACAAACCTATCGAATTTCGCAGCAGACCGTCGCCTTACTAAGATGTTCTGCATACCCAACGCTGTACAGAAATGCGCCGCTGGCAAAGAAGTGCAAAGCGATACAGACTGTTTGGGGTTTGGTAAGAGCTCTACTACGTCTAGTGTTCTTCTCAATATATGGCCCCAGTAATTTACAAAGATATATAATACTGTGTCTTCTGAACCTGTAGTGCTCAAATAAGTAGTCATCCGGAAAGCCCAGTGGATCTGTCCTGTCCTGGAATGACCTTGGAGCTGGTAGCATGAATGCTCTGTGCACTATACACGCTCCCTCATCTACTGGATTTTCTACAAATGGGCATGCCATGGTCAATCAGCCTTCAGCCTTCACTGTTAGCTGTTCTTTTATAGCATACATTTTGGATTATTTGTATCACCTGTATGAAAATCTTGGTAAGGTAGTTGTCTGTATCAATTTCCTTTTTGCACCATTAAGTTAACCACACATTTACATTATTTATACTGAACATATGTGAATTGCGGAGTGATATGATTTGCTTGTAATTTGAACACAAAAGAGGAAGTGTGGGGATAAATATATACCTAAAAGTATCTTCACCTAAATTACTCAGTTATTATTAATACTCAGGTACAAAGAATTGTATTTTTGTGATATAGTGTTTATGCTAATGTATGTTTGTTGACCATAACTGCGATTAGACACTGTATTCCATTTTACACTGACCTGAATTTGTTAAGATTAAACCAATACATTAAAATGTGCAAAAACCTCGCTGATTAACAATGAATATGTACTCTGAAGATCGAAATATAAATTGCATTTGGAAATATAATTATTACATTTTGATAATAATGACCTGCAATCATTCCAAACTAATAATTACAGTACTCCATTAAATGTATAAAAATATATGATATGATATGCTACATCCACAGCAATTTAATGGATAGAATTGCAGCGGAACCTTGTTCCTCAATTTTGTTTCCCGGATGGCGAGACTGACATCACGCTGCTGAGCCAATAGAAGCGGTCCCGCTAAGCTAAGCTTCAACTCTAGCCTGGTACGGAGCAGGTTAGTTCAAACGTATATGTTGCTGTAGTAACTGAGCGAGGCTCAAGTCTAGCCTCTTTCGTGGAACCGAATTTGAGCAAAATGAGCCAGGCTTGTCTTAAAAAGCCCGGCTTACTGAGTTAGCTCGCTTCGTGGAATACCCCCCAGGTTAAGGGGTTTTGTAAAACATATTAACTTTTACCTCCCATTAGAATGGAAACAATACTTCCCCTTGGCCCACCGGGGAAATCCCTGGTAGTAATGTATGCCAGTCCGCCCCCGATACCTACAGTTGCATACATTTTACATACATTTATTATGCATAAAGCAGTTTTACCCTGCTGACTGTCAAAACCTATAGAGTTTTCTGTTGCCATCTGCACAAACGGCAGCATGTGAAGTTTTGTCACACTGAAACTTGCACAATGAGTACTCCATGGAGCTTCTCTGGAACATGTCTCCATGTATCTTCCCAATTAGCAAGGTTACAATTTAATAAGTTAAAATTAAAAGTCCTAAAGAACACCTAAATATGTATTAATCCACACTGGACTTACCCTTCCCAAACTGCCAAGGTCCTCCCATCCAACATCTGCAAAAAAACTTTGCCTTGCCTTGTATATATGTATATAATATATATTATATAGTATATATCATTTGTATATGTATATATTATATGTATATAATATATACTTATTTTATTTGAATCACTTGTATGATGCATGTAATGTTTAATTACAAATGTCTACATGCCATTTATTCTGGCCCTTACTTGCAGAAGTCCCTAAAGGTAAGATATACAGACAAACACTCTGAAAACAGTGATCACACTACAACACATAAAACATGCAACAGAAACAAAAACAAACAAACGTTTGACGTGACAGTGACCTCTTATTTTGGTATACACTCGTTGATGTTTTGAATAGGCGCCTCATCAGGATACCTAAGGGTCCTCGAGAAACTCACAATATAAAACCACCATCTTGGCCTGTCTTGGCCACATTTCAATCTTTCTTCTGAGCAGGAAAGGGGCTCCTTGCAAGTAGCTGTTGAAGCGCTGCAGCAATTGGTAAGCATTTGTTTAGACGTTACCGGTTTTTTCTATTCTATTCCGTAGTTGATGTTTGCCGTTGCTAAAAGCCGTATTGTCAGAGCCTTTTCGACGTGTGACACCTCTGGTACGTTGACAAATGCACAACAATTCTGTTAATTTGTCGTAGTAGTGACTGTTAAAGGTACTGTAATCTTTTTAACACTGCAACTACCAGCATTTTCATACGACTCCTTCTAGCAGAGAGTGCCAAATGGCAGTGCTGGGGTCATTTGCATCCCATTAGGCCAGGCAGAGAGTTGAGCTCATGCTCCTTATGCAGGCCATATTCAATAGTATTTTCAGAATTTGCTGCAGGCCATATTCAATAGTATTTTCAGAATTTGCTGCAGGCCATATTCATTAGTATTTTCAGAATTTGCTGCAGGCTAATGAAAACTGCACTAATGGACACATGATGGCCTAATGCAGAGGTGTCCAAACTCTGGCCCGCAGGCCAAATGTTTAGGCCATCTTTGTTATGTACATGCAGCCACTACTTGGTAATGCTAAACGGGGGGATGGGTGATTGTGTGAACTATGTTGATACATTGACTCAGATGGAGAAGAAAAAAACCCTTTAAGAAAAAATCAGAACTTTAGCTATTTTTGACCAATCAGCATGTCTCCTTTTGCAGTGAGGAACAATCCAAAATTAGTACAAAGGAGGCAGACTTGAGATGTTTTAGGATTATAGTTCAAATAATGTCGTTGTCAGTTTAATAATGGAGAGAGATGACTGCAGACATAGGAAACTTGTTAATAAAGTGCATAGACTTTAATAAACTGCACCAAAGTAAATGGCCTATCTGGCTACATGCTAAGTGAAATAAAATAGAATAAAGGTCTAATAAAAGCCATCCTTTATGTACATGCAGCCACTACTAGGTAATGCTAAACGGGGGGGGGGGGGATGGGGTGATTGTATGAACTGTGTTGATCCATTGACTCCGATGGAGAAGAAATGGTGAAATAAAATAGAATAAAGGTTTCTCACTCTAGTACTATATTACAATATTATAAATGTACAGAATGGAGGTAACTGAGATGGGTTCTATATATTTTTTTAATGTTGTTGCAGCCAT
The DNA here is from genome assembly GCF_052324685.1 of Brachyhypopomus gauderio. NCBI lineage: Eukaryota > Metazoa > Chordata > Actinopteri > Gymnotiformes > Hypopomidae > Brachyhypopomus > Brachyhypopomus gauderio. The sequence goes on from NW_027507611.1 coordinate 13,858, forward strand.
TAGATCGAAATATGCCGGGGTACCCAGGTAACAGTGAACAGGTATGGGTGTGATGGGTGGTAGTGTGAACTATTATGACTATTATGTATGTATCCACCTACATGTGGATAAAAATCCATGTTGCTATATTTCACTTACTCTCGACTTAGAAGCAAAGATGGCAAAGGTTTGCAGAACACAGCAGGCTTTGGACGTGGTCCTCAACCATGTCGACCCTTGTGACTCTGATGGAGGAGAAATAACTCTTGATCCGAGTAGTGACTCTGAAATCTCTTCTGGTAAGATTTCCTATTTTTGTTTGTCAGTTATGGGTGTTGTGTTTTTGGAAGAGACACTGCAAAAAAGTACCATCTGGATAAGTTTAAAATTACTCGAATATTATTCTATTTCAAGTAGTTGAGGGGTTTATTGTATAAATTTATGTAGAAATATCTTTACCTATTGACATTTTTTCAAAAGATAAAACTATTTAAATATATATATATATATATGCCACGTATTGCTGTGTGAAAACAATCCTACATTACTTCCAAGGTGGCATACTTGAGATGTTTTGGAATTATAATTGGGGTTCACACACGTAGTGTGGGGGAAACCTATTTTTGCAATTTAGGGTTCACACACATCTCAGGACTGTCACACTGTGCAGTTTTGAAACATTTGGCCACTAGGTGGCACTATTTGTGAATCATGCATAACTTTTCCAAATCTTTGCTTAGGAAAATGAAACTTGATTCTTTTGATTCCTTGCAGTCCACCTGACAACTTTGCAATTACAAGTCCTATTAAAAAAGGCGTAGTTTTGTCACATTCATCAATTGTTTGAAAATAGCACTTTTCGAACTAGTCCTAGGAATTTGATCCAATGATGGCAAGAGTGGCATGGGCATAATCTGTAGACACTGTAGGTAAACTATTTTTAAAAATTGTTGGATTTTTTTTATTTTCAGGTGGGTCCATTTTCCCATTATATCATTGAGGCCATATATGACCTATATTGCTATAATTCATATAAACATGTTGATCAACTCCCAATTCAAAGCCTTTTATAGACAGGTCTTCAGGTATGCCAAGTTTGGTTCAAATTGGCCTGTCGCATGCATTGTCCAAAAACCTAAGAAATCATAAAAACTCATGCTGCAATCCGGTTATGCAGAATACAGACAAATAAAGGGTCTTGTATGAGTCAGATCAATGAGATAAAATAACTTTGCAATTAGATCTCATAACAAAAGGTGCACTGCTTGACCAGAAATGAACCTTTTATTTCACTAAAATGTCTTATTTCATTACTGTAATATCAGTATGGTATTACATGGGCCTCCATTTACTTGCCAAATACTGGAACTGACTGAATAGTACATACATAAGAACCCCACACACACACACACACACACTGCTGATCTCAGCATGTGATTTAGTTCTTTGATCTGACTCAATTTCCCAATACACATTTTGATCGTTTTGGGCCTTTAGTGCCTCAATTGAATCTTTTTGTGCACATTAATTTATTTATGCACACCCCCCCCCCCCCATTAAGGCCAAAATACCTATTTGTGTGTGAACCCGCCAATCGCCGGCTACGTTTCAAATATTATGTTTGTCAATTTCACATTATTTCAACCTTTCACTAATCAAATCTCAAACATATGGTCCTGTAGATGAGGAGACTTCATCACCAGTAAAGAGGGGGTCGCGTGGAGACACACGGGCGGCTGACAGAGACTGCAAAAGGCGGCACAGTGTGGCATGAAGAACAGATCGGAAGACATGACTGAGTGCATCCAAGCCCAAGTAAATGCAATACCACGAATGGAGAGCCAACTGCTTTTGCCCTACGGAAAGTATCGAGTCGCTTAGAGAGTTTCCTCTGTTTCATTTCTATTGAAATGCTTCGGATCATACAGGGGTGGACTGTCCAGCATGCACGCCAGACACAGCAAGAAAAACTGGTTCATGTCCCTCGCTGAGCTAAAGGCGTTCATTGCAATCCTCATCCTGCGAGGTGTTGTGCGCCTTCCAGCGGTGCATGACTCATGGTCTACAACACTGGGAGTGCCCTTAATCACCAAGATTATGTCGCGAAACCGCTTCCAGAACATCATGCAGCACCTTCACTTTGACGACAAGTACACACGCAGTGAACGAGCTGCAACTGACCGGTTTGCTGCAATCTCTAATGTTTGGGGGTCTTTCGCTGCCAATTGCATCACTTGTTACAACCCAGGAAGGCATATCACCATAGATGAGCAACTTTTTCCAACTAAGACCCGTTGCTCTTTTCTTCAGTACATTGCAACAAAACCCGACAAGTTTGGGATAAAGTTCTGGGTGGCATGTGACCTGAAATCCAAGTATGTATGCAACATCATTCCATATCTTGGCAAAGACTCCAGTCGTCCCGTGGGGGAAAGACTATCGGAAAATGTGGTGATGAAGCTTATGGAACCATTTATGGACCAAGGAAGAACTGTTACCACAGACAATTTTTTCACCTCACTGTCACTAGCAAGGCAGTTGCTGGGGCCGGAAGACCACCCTCCTTGGCACAGTAAACAAGATTCGTCGTGAGCTTCCAGACTCTGTCAAAAGAATTTGGGCCGTGAGGAATTTAGTACACAGGTGTTTTCAACCTCTGGTGCCACGCTGACCGTTTACGCGCCCAGACGGAAAAAGACTGTCTGCATCCTCAGTAGCATGCACAGTACGGTGGAGATTGGAGACACCCGAAAAAAAAAGCCAAACACAATCACAGACTACAACAGCCTAAAATGTGGTGTGGATGTCATGGACCAAATGGTGCGAAAGTACAGTGTACGTTCAGGAACACGGCGTTGGCCAGTCGCTGTGTTTTATAACATGATTGACATTTCATGCCTGAATGCACATGTGCTTTTTCAAGCATGCACTGGGGTAAAAGAGAGACGGTCCGAGTTCTTGGTGAAGCTTGCAACAGAACTTGCACAGTCTCATATGGAAGCCAAGGAGGTGTCCAAGGTAGAGTTTCAGCAGCAACAACCCACACCTGACACAGGGAAAAGGGCATTGTGCCAGGTTAAGTGTGGCTGCAAGAGTAACCGTGCCACTAAGCGTTGTGGTTTTTGTAAAAGGTTCACATGTGGCAAATGCAGAAAGGAGATTATGTGGCAGTGCCAAGTGTGTTTAGACAATTTGTAAGTGTGCTGAGTCTATTGGGTTTTCATACCAGTCTGACAACAAGCAATGTAGCTCGCTACTGCACAATGACTGTATGTACATAAACTTCTTAGCAGTTTATATTTCTGTTTAGTTTACATTTCCATTTATGAATACTTATCATAATGTTGCATGCTTATTTTATCCTTTATTACTATTTCGTTGTACAGAGCAACACGTTTCTTTACTGTGCATATACCAATAAAGTTTCTCGTGATGTTTTGCACTGGGCTCCAAAAGTACATTGTGACAAAAGTGCGTCTCTACTAATGACATGGCAGAGACTGAGGGGATTATTAATATTTCAGGGCGAACCCTTTCGGTATTCCGGCGAGGGCCATCCTTAACTGGTGATGCACCGGTATCGGTGACCATCAACTTCTGTTCAAGAGACTCATAAATATTGGAGTTGGATAGTGCTGCTTCTTGTCAGAAAAGAAATGTTATCAATCGTACGAACCACCCTAGGCATTTGTTAGTAGAAAATAGGAAATGAATAAGCTGACGTTTAACCAAAAGCTTTAGAATCAACAGATTTTTTTCATGCAACGTAAAACATAATTGTCTGCATGCGTGAAAACGTCATTTAGGCCTACCTAATCTTTTCAAATTCAGAGTTTGTCATGCACAGAGGGAACAGGTTTCCTTAGATACAATGAAAATTTTACTTTGCTCCTCGCTAAGAATGCCAAATATGTCATTAACAAATATCTAAGTATATACAAGCACATATCTTAATCAAGAAATACACACTAAATAAATAATTCATTTTGAAATGAGCTTTAATTTCCTTATAAACTACAATCAACGATTGAGTACCCATGTGCAGTTAACAGGATTTGACCCTACCTTATTTCTTGACGACACATGCATGGTGGTCTCTGGTTACAGAATTCAGTGGTCACAGATGTCTAACACGGGAAACAAGCATAAGACCAATTCAGAATAAAAGGCCATGACTGTTAATCTAAGACAATTGTTTTCTCTTTCAGGGGACATCGTCCATGCATCCTGGGGATGAGGTACGTGATTGACTAAGTCTTGAATCTGGAGTCTGAAGGTTTCCTCCTGTGATGATTTTGCACTGGGCTCTGAATGTCTGTGGCGAGAAAAGTGCACCTCTACTCTTGACATGGTGGAGTCTGATGGGGGGGGGGATGTTAAAGAAACTGATTCAATAGCTTTATCACCGTACTTTGTAAATATACAGGCGGGACTCATTTTGTCTTGAATTTTGTTTCAGGTGGTGTGCTCTTGACTCCACCTGAAACTTGACTCCACCTGGCTGAGGCTCTGTGAAGAAATTCTGTAATGTCATTATCCTGGTCTACAGTCATGGCCAAAAGTTGTGAATTACACAAATATTATATTTTCACATGATCTGCTGCCCTCTGGTTTTTATATGTGTTTGTCAATTGTTTTTATCACATACAAAAATATAATTGCAATCATAGGAGTAACAAGCTTTTATTGACAGAATGAGTTAAGTTAATACTGTGCCATTACACTTATTAGCTATACACAGTGCTTACTTTGAAAATCAAACGATGCCAGAACGCAAACAGCGGCATGAGGACAAGGGGTCAGAGGCCAACAATGTCACCGGATCGCAAAACAAAATCACAATGTCACCGGGATCACAAAACGCTTAGGCACACAAAAGTTAAAATAACAAGCCAATTTGTATATATAAATTACTTTTAAATTATTTACATGTGTTTTATAAGTGTTTAAGTGCAGAAGTGCATACAGATTTCTTCATAACTTATAATTAGTAGGCTTGAAAGTTACTGGATCGAGGCAGACAGTTCCCGGAACACACCCTTCAAAATGAGAGTTCCTGGATCCTGTTCCGGCAGGATCCGGCTCAAATTAAGCCCTGGCTATAGAATACAAAAGTAATTTTGTGAGTCGTAGCTTTTTCATTTTTTAAGACTCCTCATTGAAAAGTCACATTACACATACCAAACAACAAAAAGACTATAGATCCTTGTTCCTTGTGCATGTGATAAATTACATTCTGCACAGTTACCTCAGGATATGTCAACAGAAAATAACAATCATAGAACAATATATATCTATAGTCACCATGACAACAGTTATCATGATAAGTGTTAGTATTTCAAAGTGCAAAAAGAGCAGAGCTCCTAGGCATGTTAAACCTGATGTGATTCGCTAAAATCTGTGCTCCTTATTTAAAAGGAATTCTGAGTTTAAGGATTTAGCTTTCTGCTAATTCAAAATGTTAAAAACGTTTGACTTTCTTCCTCTCTCTTTCATTTAAAGTGCAGGCACAGTAAGAAATACACAAACATCTCCATCTTCAAGTAGAATCCATGTTGGGCTTTATTTTGGTCTGGAGGTCTGGCTTGCAGCTCTCAGTTGATCGGGAGGTTCTTCACAAACTCTCTTAGGCTCTTGCGGATATTGGAAGGTTGGGAAGCAGCGCAGTCCAGCAGCGCCGGACCCATGTGGGCATGAAGGGCTTGGCATAGGTGGACAGTGGCCCCTCTCACGCTTCCACCCCTCCCGTGGACCGTACCACTGTTGCTGGAGGTCCCCAGGAGGTACCAGAGCAGAGGAAGCACCTTCTGCTCAACCAGTTGTGGCTTGCAGGGGTAGAGTTCCCTAACCAGCTCTATAAAAAGAATATTTAAAAGGAACAAAGATAAATAAATCAACCCTGGACAGCACTGGGTTATTACAGAAGCATTTTTTTTAACCTAGAAAGATTTAATTCAACTAAAGTGACAGTATTTGGTAACTATGGTAACTCTCTGGAATGATTATTATCAATATTATAAATATTATTAATTAATATAGGAATTATAGTATTTCTGGTAAATATCTTTTATCTTTTTTTTATCTCTGGCATCTCTTAGCATATCAGTGGAATTACTTTCTGAAAGAATTGTTTTTTGATAATGTATTTGAATTTGTAGAATATTTCTGTATACACAACCACAAAAGATTAGACACTGTATATTGAACAAAAGAGCCTAAGCACATCCACTGTAAACTCCATTATTTAACTATCTGCTGTCAGATAATGCAAGATCTCCTGTCAGTCTTACAGAAATATTTTTTTCTTTATATTGGACTGTGCCTTAATATGAAAGGAGATTTCCATTTGATCTGCACCACAAACATCTAGCCAAAGAGCAAGAACATTCTTTTACTGATTTGTGTGAACCTTTTCCCCAACCTAGCAACCTTTCATCAAAAGATACAAAGGTAAAACAGAACACAATCATTGTTGTTGTTTTTCTAAAGCCCAGTGGCATGTGTCCTTCAAGATGTTTTGTAAAGAGAGAAAAGAACCCACCAAGGTTATTGATGAGAGCTTGAATGGCACCTATTGTTGCCATGTAGATGGCGTTATTCTTGGAGTTGAGGTGATTGTCCACTATAGCTGGGACTAAGATGTAGACCACTTGGACCAGGTTGTCTCTGAGCAGTGTGATTATCTTCTGTAAGGCCTCCAAGGCATAGAGGTTAACCTTGCAGTCGTGCTTTGAAAGCATCAAATACCTGTAGCAGAGGAAGAGAGGTATAGAGCAAGCCGCCCATGCATTCATCAGGCACTCACCATATCAGTGCCGTTAAGCCCTGGAGCTGATTTGATTTCAAGCCCTTTCATTTCAACCGACTGATTTTTTCATAAGTCATTCACTTGGATTCTTTGGTTTAATGCAATTTCAAGGATACGCTTGGGTGAAATCTTCACATACATTGTAAAACAAGCTCACACTAACAATGGACACGACTGCCCTCCACTGTAATAGTTAAAACTGATTGTTGTAATATTTTCTACTCTGAAGCATCTGAGCTTTTGACATTTCTTCAGATGTGCCAGCATTTAATGTTCTCCAACGTATGACCCCCCATACAGATCACTTCTGAAAGCTACTGAAAACATTAAAAATCAATTCAGTTCAAATGTGTTACCAGGAACATGTTGCCCACGACCATATATGGGTTGTCCTCAGCAGTGGGCCACCAGCTGATCAATGCCCTTGATGGGCTCGCTGAAGTCTTTTGAACCCAGCAGGGCCTTGAGATGCTTGACGTACTCTGTCTTGTCTGCAATGCTGTGGATGTGTGCTCTGCTGCTGTCTTTGCTGAACACACACAAGAGAGAAAACACAAGGATTGGGTTATAGTGTCCAAACAGAAAATGAACAAGGCTGCAATCAAATTAAACCAACATCAACACCATCAAAAATTGCAAACAGTTCCAATCAGGATGCACTTTTTTGTTGTTGTTGTTTTGATTAACTGTTTAAATATTCACCTGCTGGCAAACTGAGGAGGAGGTACGCATGACTCCACAGCTGGGATAGAGTTCACGGGTAAGCGGTACGGTAAGGTTCTCAAGATACAAGAGGGGAGCGTTCGCCGAAATCAGCAGTTACCTTTCAGAGGTGCCGCGTCGTCTGGGCTCACGTCCCTCACCGTGTGCCTAAGGCTACGCTTCATTCGTTGCGTGTTCTGACGCTCCACCTGTGCGGCTGGAGCTTCTTGCTGCTCCAGACGAGGCTGACGCATCTTATATCTTCGCATTCCTAGACACCTTTGTCCTCTCCTGGGAATACACACGTACGAATCACCACAAAACATGGAGTGATGATATTGAAGTCCACATATTGCTTCATACTTTGATTCTATCCCAAAGGTTTCAAGCCAGTTCATTTTGAACCATGCTCTGTCCTTTAACTACTGGGTCTGGGACTACACTGTGCATGCCTTACTGTAAATACACTGTGTGGTGCCACGCACTGCCCTGTACTTTATTATTTGTTTACAATATATGTCTACCATCACAGTTTAGATGGTTTTTTTATTGCAGTCTGTTTCACCTAAAAGTTTTGTGAATAAGCTTTGTTTAGTGAGTAAACATGGGGCATAGTGGCTGAATGGCATAAAAAAAAAATCCTCATCATGTATCCAAACATGAATCGCTACCTTGGATTTCAGAGTGAGGACAGTGTTCCTGATGGTTGCCAGGTCTTTGGCAGGGATGCACTTTTCCACCATCTTATCAAAGTCATGGTGGGAGGACAGGAACAGCAGCATACGCCGGCCCAAGCGCCTGAGACAAAGAACAGACCCCAAAACAGGAGAGAACCGTGAGTGAGAGACCCGTAACTCACAGCACACCGACCATTTATCTTACCAGGTCACAATTTTACAAGGCCGTCTGTGTGTAGAAAACATGATAGTGCTTCTATTACTCTACAATTTAGCAGCATTTGCTGACTTCAGAGTATCAGACTAGGAGACTAAAAGAATCAGCAAAAGATTAGTATCTGGGAAACTGAATAAGCTTTGTAGAATTCTCGTTCTGATCCCAGTACTAACCTGGTTTCTTGGGAAGCGTCCTGTGCCAACTTGGAGACTGCAGGATAATTCTCGCTATGACGTCTTTCGCCCCAGACAATAAGCGGCCAGCGCCAATCTTCTCTACCAAAGTAGCCAAGTGCAGAGCAGTACACTTTCTTACTGCAGCATTCAGATGACTTTTGAGGAAAACAGAAGGAAAAAAATTAGGGCATTCAAAAAAAGAAGGTAATAACTATTAATCCATCCAATCAATGAATACAGTAGGCCTACAACTTTTAGCTTCTATAAAGAAACTTAATACCCATATGTATGATCTAAGTGCACAATCAAATTATCATATTCTATTCGATGGCTTAGTTTGCACCAGTGAGTGTACATCTGTATTTTTTAAAACAGAAAATGTTTGCATGTCCTCTGTAAGCTAGCTAACTAGCCTATTCTTTAAGCGGTGTGAAGGGCAGTTTGGATCAGAAGAGAGGAGGTGGAATGCAATAAAAATAATATTTAACAGGATAAATAACTAAAAATATTGATATAGGCCAGGGCAATATTTTGAAATAACAATGGAAAAGTAAAAACAGCAGCCAAAATCAGTGCTTTGTTAGCTTCTTGTGACTGTTGTTGCTATCTGAAAGCCACAGTTTAAAGCTCACTGCAGGCTAACTGACCAGAGTCCTCCAGCGAGAAGGGCGTTCATGCTCCGAATGGGGGTGCAGTTCTGCACCATGCTGTCCAGAGCTGTGTCCACGTCCTGCCTGATGAAGGCATTGGACTCCGCTGCTTTGTGAAGGAGGACCTTAGCTGTAGCCTCCACTTCCTGGTCCATCCCTTTCTGCAGGCTGGAGTACAACTCCCTCAAGGACACCACCGCCATGCGGGACACGGCAGAGCGCAGGTTCTGCACCTGCAGGAAAGACGACGTTCCAGCTCGTTTCAGTCACATCCAACACTGCCACCGCCATCGTAATAAGTATAATCCACCACTGCAATGTGTTATGTAGGCGGAAATACCTTAATCACTAATTACAGTTAGATATGCCATCTGAATTTCAATTAGATGAGAAATGTTTTTATAAAAAATGAATTTCAAAGTACTTTGCTAACGCTGACTTGACTTTGTCAGCAACATCACCTGTAATATGTACATGCTGATGGTGTCTGCCAATTTTAGAATTCAGACCGATACACAGTCAGCAAATCTAGTGGCTTACCTCTTGAATAAGAACAATGCAGACATCATGACGCCTGCTGCCAAGCCATCAGAGTGATGCTGAGCCAATCTACGGATGAACAGCAACCCTTCAATTTTCTTCTCCCTGTATGAAGATATTGAACATAGACACACACTGTAACCATCGGATACTGAAAGAAAAAAATGCTACAAGAAAATGGACAAAGAGGAAAAAACTTCACTAAATACATGCATACTTACCATATATGCAGAACACCATAAATGACTTGCTGTTTAACCTGCCCTAGCCAAATGCTTCAGAATTTTGCAGGTGTGACTTACCAGTCATTAGAGCTAAGCAGACTGAAGCTCTGAGCGAGAGCGAGGTCTGGATCGGAGAAGGTCCGTAAAGTCTGCTGCTCGTGGGGATCCTTCCTGGGAGGTCCTGGTTTGAGTTCATCTAGAGAAGAATACCAGAACCCAAACAAACTGACTAGGACTTTTAGGGCTACCAGCTCAACTTTGGTCAAATCAGCTTGAAGGCTGACAGCAAAACATTATTCAATGTGGTGAACTAGATTTAAAACATTGTTGTGTAATGCAGTGTTAACAGCAAAGCAATTTACATGCAAGTGCAGTGATCACACATGAAGTGCTGAAGAGCAGGCAACACTCATCAGAACTGTTTGAAAGGGACGGACATGCTCTGATCAGTCTGGTACCTCGTCTGCGTCGTGGCAGCATGTTTTTAGTAGGGACAGCCGTGGGGGGGCTGGGATGAAGCGGAGGACTCAAACTTTTGACGGGACTTCTGGGGGTGCGTGCGTTTCTGGAGCTTGAGGGCAAATCATCCAGGATGACACCGGTCTTAGTCTGTGCTGGAAGACTACTGTTCAGCTGCAGGTCTGATGGGAAAGAGGTTCACGGGTAAGCGGTAATGTAAGGTTCTCAGGAAACAGGAGGGGAGCGTTCGCCGAAGTCAGCCGTTACCTTTCAGAGGTGCCGCGTCGTCTGGGCTCACGTCCCTCACCGTGTGTCTAAGGCTGCGCTTCATTCGCTGCGTGTTCTGATGCTCCACCTGTGCGGCTGGAGCTTCTTGCTGCTCCAGACGAGGGAGACACATCTTGTATCTTGGAATCCTAGACAACTTTGTCCTCTCCTGGGAATACACACGTACAAATCACCACAAAACATGGAGTGATGATATTGAAGTCCACATATTGCTTCATACTTTGATTCTATCCCAAAGGTTTCAAGCCGGTTCATTTTGAACTATGCTCTGTCCTTTAACTACTGGGTCTGGGACTACACTGTGCATGCCTTACTGTAAATACAATGTGTGGTGCCACGCACTGCCCTGTACTTTATTATTTGTTTACAATATATGTCTACCATCACAGTTTAGATGGTTTTTTTTTTATTGCAGTCTGTTTCACCTAAAAGTTTTGTGAATAAGCTTTGTTTAGTGAGTAAACATGGGGCATAGTGGCTGAATGGGATAAAAAATCCTCATCATGTATCCAAACATGAATCGCTACCTTGGATTTCAGAGTGTGGACAGTGTCCCTGATGGTTGCCAGGTCTTTGGCAGGGATGTACTTTTCCACCATCTTATCAAAATCATGGTGGGAGGACAGGAACAGCAGCATACGCCGGCCCAAGCGCCTGAGACGAAGAACAGACCCCAAAACAGGAGAGAACCGTGAGTGAGAGACCCGTGACTCACAGCATACCGACCATTTATTACTATCTGGGAAACTGAATAAGCCTTGTAGAATCCTCGTTCTGATCCCAGTACTAACCTGGTTTCTTGGGAAGAGTCCTGTGCCAACTTGGAGACTGCAGGAATAATTCGCTCTGCACCAATCTTCTCTACCAAAGTAGCCAAGTGCCGAGCAGTACACTTTCTTACTGCAGCATTCAGATGACTTTTGAGGAAAACAGAAGGAAAACAATTAGGGCATTCAAAAAAAGAAGGTAATAACTATTAATCCATCCAATCAATGTATACAGTACAACTTTTAGCTTCTAAAAAGAAACTTAATACCCTTATGTATGATCTAAGTGCACAACCAAATGATCATATTCTATTTGATGGCTTAGTTTGCACCAGTTATTGTACATCTGTAATTTTTAAACAGAAAATGTTTGCATGTCCTCTGTGAGCTAGCTAACTAGCCTATTCTTTAAGTGGTGTGTGAAGGGCAGTTTGGATCAGCAGAGCGGAGATGGAACACAATAAAAAGAATAAACAAGAGGATAAATAACTAAAAATATTGACAGGGTGTCTACAGGTTTGACCAAGTGAAAATTTAGACATTTTAAGACTTTTTAATACTGTTTTCCAAATAAAATTAAAACCAACTCGCAAGAACATACACGTTAAAATAAAGCACAAAAACTAACTGATTATTAGTTTTTGTGCTTTATTTTAACGTGTATGATCTTGCGAGTTGGCTTTAATTTTATTTGGAATTTTATTTAATTTTATTTGGAATCTACCGATATCCGCCCCCGAATTTCAACACATGGCTGACGGAATTATTCCTCCCTAAATTTAGCTCCGCAAATTTAAGATATTTTGGTTGAAAATTTAAGACAAAATAAGACTTTTCAAGGCCTTATTTGACAAAAATTAAACTTAATACCATTTAAGACTTTTTAAGGACCCGCGGCCACCCTGATTGATATAGGCCAGGGCAATATTTTGAAAGAACAATGGAGAAGTAAAAATTATCTGAAAGCCTCAGTTTAAAGCTCACTGCAGGCTAACTGACCAGAGTCCTCCAGCGAGAAGGGCGTTCATGCTCCGAATGGGGGTGCAGTTCTGCACCATGCTGTCCAGAGCTGTGTCCACGTCCTGCCTGATGAAGGCATTGGACTCCGCTGCTTTGTGGAGGAGGACCTTAGCTGTAGCCTCCACTTCCTGGTCCATCCCTTTCTGCAGGCTGGAGTACAACTCCCTCAAGGACACCACCGCCATGCGGGACACGGCAGAGCGCAGGTGCAGCACCTGCAGGAAAGACAACGTTCCAGCTCATTTCAGCCACATCCAACACTGCCACCGCCATCGTAATAAGTATAATCCACCACTGCAATGTGTTATGTAGGCGGAAATACCTTAATCACTAATTACAGTTAGCTATGCCATCTGAATTTCAATTAGATGAGAAATGTTTTTATAAAAAAGGAATTTCAAAGTGCTATGCTAACTCTGACTTGACTTTGTCAGCAACATCACCTGTAATATGTACATTCAGACCGATACACAGTCAGCAAATCTAGTGGCTTACCTCTTGAATAAGAACAATGCAGACCTCATGAAGCCTGCTGCCAAGCACATCAGAGTGATGCTGAGCCAATCTACGGATTAACATCAACCCTTCAATTTTCTTCTCCCTGTATAAAGATATTGGACATAGACACACACTGTAACCATCGGCTACTGCAAGAAAAAATGCTACAAGAAAAGGGACAAAGAGGAAAAAACTTCACTAAATACATGCATACTTACCATATATGCAGAACACCATAAATGACTTGCTGTTTAACCTGCCCTAGCCAAATGCTTCAGAATTTTGCAGGTGTGACTTACCAGTCATCAGAGCTAAGCAGACTGAAGCTCTGAGCGAGAGCGAGGTCTGGTTTGGAGAAGGGCCGTAAAGTCTGCTGCGAGTAGGGATCCTTCCGGGGGAGTTCCTGGTTTGAGTTCATCTAGAGAGGAATACCAATCAATCAATCAATCAAAATGTATTTATATAGCGCTTTTTACAACAGTTGTTGTCACAAAGCAGCTTTACAAGTGTCCCAATAAGTGTTAACTGCTATAAATGCATGACAGGGCACCATAAAACAAAAGACACTCACACTTTACCAGAACCCAAACAAACCTGACTAGGACTTTTAGGGCTATCAGCTCAACTTTGGTCAAATCAGCCTGAAGACAGCAAAAACATTATTCAACATGGAGAACTAGATTTAAAACATTGTGTTTGTGTAATGCAGTGTTAACAGCAAACCAATTCCAACCTCTGCCAATTACTCCTTCAGACATGTCGTCAGCAGGGGACGCCCTGGTGCTTTGCACTTGAGATCCTGAAAAGCACAATACATATTAACACATACTCTATCAAAAATCTCAAATATAACTTCTGGTTTCATAGTGGTTTCTTCATGGTGCAGAAAAACAATGTTAATGGGTGCAGGTATAGCAATGTACAAGAGGATCAGCAGGGGCTTTTTGTTTGTAGTATAGGGCTTTCAAAGCAGTTTTTACTTTTTTAATACTTTTTTCTTTTACTTTTTTTGTTGTTGTTGCTGCAACAAATGGTTTGGATGCCATTTCCAGGAGAGCAAAAGAGTGAGCTCACCTTTGGCAGGCCTGAAGGCACGGGAGTGGCTCTCGGCCAGCAGGTTTGGTGAGTGGGAGGCAACATTGCTTCTCTGCCACTTGCATTCACCTTAGCCCGCTTCTTAGCCACTCTTTTACGCAAGAGGCGCAGGGAGTTCATCATCTGAAAAATAAAGAGTCTGTCAGCCCAAGTGCAACTGCCCATACCCACTATATCCGTCAAGTACAAGTACATACAACAATACTATACAAGTATTGAATGACCAAAGAAACACAAATTTTGCCCAGTTTAAAGCTGGATCCTCCCTGTATGTTAGGTAAATGACATTTACTGGGTCTATTATTATTAACTACATATCAATGCCTTGATGCCAGAATATATGAAGAGTTTGGTTCCGAAACGCGATAAATGCAGTTAAAAAAAAAAAGAGTTAGAATCAGAATGGTATGTGACCACTCTTGAAAAGCCAATATTCAATTTTTTATCAAAACGCCACATCCGCCGTGTAATACTGCCCTGCTTTCTCTCTTTCCTTCCAAAATGCAACAATCGCCAATCCTGATTTCCCGCTGCAGTAAGCACAATCTCCACTCATCCAATCACAGTGCACACCAGATACGGAATGTAAAACATCATAGCACGCGACCTGTTGAGCCGCCCGGCATTTCATGTAGCTTACTTTGTTAAAATATGTCTCGTTTTTCACTCTCAAAGTCCGCAAAAATGAACGGTTTTGATGATATAGAGGAGCCTGTTCGTATAGCAGTTATTGGAAAAAGAGATATATTTATTTTATTTTATCAATGCCCAGGTTCTGACCAGTCCCACTGTCGGCGGCAGAATATCAGCGGCAGACTATCCAGCCCCTAACCGAGAATCGTTACATTGCCGCGAAATAGACGGACTGGCTAAAGTGCGCACGTTTAGCTCGCAAAATTATCAAACGTGGAAAAGATTTAGCTCTGTGACTCATGTACAAACACTGTTTGCTGGGGGTTGTTCATAACCAAGCTAGGAGCAGGGTTATTATATTATAATAATATAAATTTATATATTATATGAATTTGTGTTTTTAGGCCCAAATGTCAAACTATTATATTAAGATGTACAATTTACAGTTATTTATTATTGTATTTTGCACATTTTCAGTCAAAAAAAATTTCTAATATGACAAAGGATATATAAGACATTTTGAAAAAACATGGCATGGATTTATTGCGTTTTGTGAAAAAAATGAATTGTTTTTTTTTAAATAAATCTTTAAATATTAAAATCTTGATTTTAATTTGTTTGTGTTTTTTTTAACCTTAGTATGGTATTTGATAGTTTGAAACAAAAAACTGTGGTTTTCAGCCTACCACTTAAAGAAAACACATTTTTACTCAAATTGATCAAAATGGATTTATAGCGTTTTGGAACCAAACTCTTCATATCTTAACTAGGTTAATTTATTTATTCACAGCCACCATATACCCAAAGTGAGATGGATACTCTCAACCAGACAATGCTCCCTCTCATAGTGCTAGGACTATGTTGATATCCTTAACAACTGAGATAAACGCAAATGTAGCATCAGCAGAAGGAAACATCATCTCATCATATTTGGACACCTAAGCAAAGCATATCGCATGCATGGTCAGATTTAATACTGGGATGCTACAGGGCCTTTATTATGTAAACACAGACGTTAGGTTTGTCAGCTTATATTAGGACCAATGCTGTGTTTATGCATTAAAATCCAGAAAGTACAACACTTGAGTAACATTTGCAGGCAGCAGCAACCAAAGAAATCTATCAGTTATGTTGTATCAGGTTGGTGTAATCAGTTGGGTGTATTTGTATGTATTTTAAATGTTTTATGCTATGTAAAATTCTACATGTTTTTTCTTTATGAGTTGGGCATATATTG